>NC_087201.1:115631907-115654407 GCF_015104395.2 Macrobrachium nipponense
TTTCTTGCAGTTACTTGTCACATGACTTTTACATATGTGAAAAACTTACTAATGGACATTTTCCTCTTGGGCCCTTTTTCTCTCTAGATATACTTTACTAAAGCTAATATGAGATTCAGGGCTTCTGTAAACACGGTTTTTTCGCCAATAACTTTTTATATTGCATTTCCTAAATTATAAGCTTATTTCAGAAATTCCATATCACTCCTACACATAAAATTTGTACTGATTCTGCATTACTTTAGGTTGAATTTAAATAAATTTGGTTACTTATAAGGTTAAAAAGTGACCTTTTTTGAAGGACGGGCCACTTACTCAGGAGAAAAGGTTTCGAATAAACCGCACTCGTTTACGTAAATCTATGACAGCATTTCTTCCCTCTTCTCGATGGATGATTGGCTCATATACTATTACGAACGAAGGCTCAAACATCTCTGGCAACAATGAACAATGACATAAAATTTAAATACAAGCAAAGCAGAGAGATACACCCTTTATGAACTTGGAAAACCTCTCCACTGATCCACTGTATAATTGTCATAATGAACAAACCAAAACAACAAAATACTGTTAATAAATACAAACACAACCTTCGATTATTAGTCTACACTCACAAAATTAGGTCCTAAGAAATTACAAGTCTATCTTTATAGGTCACAATCAGATAGACAAGATATAGGGAATAGTTGTAATTTTCAAAAACATAGTAGATAAGCTTGATTTGATAACTGCTAGATCCAATGTCAAGCAATTTTTTATTTATTGGCTAATCTACCTATTTACTGAAAAAAAAAATAGCCGGTACGTATATTGCTTTAAACCTTCACTAATAATTATCGTCAGAATGATTGGACTTCAGGAGGCTCCACCCACTTTCGCACTCGTTCTTAATTCAGGATAACAACTGAAGGCACCATGGGCAATGGTTGGATTAGAAATTTAACATCTATGTCTATAAAAAAAACTATTCTCGAGTAGTTGTAAGAAGTATGCTAAAGATCCTCAAGGGATCCTAGCAGTTGGCCTAAACTGTTTAATTAATGTATATATTGATATACTGTGCAGCACTACTGCTACAGTAGTATTACTACGCTAGCACTGAACCCCCACTCACATCTATGTATCGTTCCGCCATCATAAAGTCTTTGGGTTAGGAAGCCAATGAAGTTTCTGTTGGTGGATGGGGCGGGGGCAAGGCAACATTTCGTTTCAAGAGGTGTCTTAGTTTGTTTACCTTGCTTCCGTAAATGAATGTTTTTTTTTCGACTCTGGCTCATAATTAATTGGCCATGGCGTCAGCTGAATCATTTTTACTCTATAAAAAATTAAAACCATCGGGTTTAGGTTAATTGATAATGCTGACAAAAATTTGTGTGGGGTTGTAAAATATACTTATGTCAACTTTCAGCTACATACGATGCTTTGAAAGGAGCCAAAGTCCAAAAAAACCGTTTGTTACAGAGCCCTGAATCTTCATAGTAGTCAAAATAAAACCAGTGGTTCCCAAATTAAACATACCAATGACCACAGCCAATCTAAAAGTTTTCATTACACATCCCAGAATACCCAAGTATAACGTTAGTATAGTAATGTAATATTTGCCATATTCCGCATAAAATTAAGTATAACATTAAATTTTATGAAATATTTTCAATATGTTTTAACGTTTACAATTCAATACAGTGTAGAATTGATGAAAACGGCCAACAGTTTTTTCAGGACGTTAGTTGACAACAAAAATATTTATTTTTTTTTTTTTTTTCCCTAAATTGGTTTCTGGAGCCCCTAGAGCCTTCTCTGGGACCCCCCAGTTTGGGAACCACTCTTGAAAATAAATTTCATTTCAATACCATTATCGTTACCATAGGTCTTTCTTGTAATCTCAGTCAACTCCTGCTACCATTTCAATTTCACTCTTAATTTCCATGCAGTCTCCATCGAGAGTGACATCCATATCTCATTCAACGTGGGTGTTCAATCTTTACGTATTACTGTAACAACCTAAAGAATTAGCCGGGACTAGGACTGCATTTATTTCAAAACAGCATCTTCCGTCTGCATATTTTACCTCTGTGATTACATTACTTACAACCATTTCCATACGTTATACTCCCAGTAGAAAACCTATTATCTTTTATGATTTTTAGTTTACTTGATATATATATATAATATATATATATATAAATATAAATATATATATATATCTATATATATATATATATAGACATATATATTATCTATATATAATATATATATAATATATTATTATAATTAATATATATATACAATATAATAATATATATATATATATATATATATATATATAATATATATAATATTATATATATATATACATAGATATATGATATACATATCTATAGTATATATATACATATATATATTATATATATATATATATAATATATATATAATATATATATAATATTATATATATAGTGTTGTCGGTTGTGTGTGTGTGTGTTTCGGTTTGTAAGTCATTACATAATAAAATATGGAATGTATTCCATAATATATAAAAAACTAATTAAAAATATCTATGATTGTGTTGTGGTCAACCAGATTGCTTGCAGGAATGTGATCAGACCAGAGACGATAAAGTATGCTAAGTGACGTATACAATAAAGTTAGGAAGATGACGTGCCGTCACCTGTGGTCCTTCATTTGTTGTGACAACAATTAGTCCAAGGCTTCCTGCTTGAGACAACTACCGCGACATATTAATTCAAACGGCCTACGTGATTTGTAAGTGTCTCATCGGTATGTATGTTCATATGTTCGAGCTACTGTCTGCTTCCTTTATGATTTGTAAACCGAGATGGTAGTCATAGTGGGATTGGCCATTCATCTTGGCAAAAAGCGATCAAGACATCGTCATTAGAAGGAAAGAACTGTACAATCCTATATGATAATTCATGCCATGTAAATCTCACATGAATAGATGTATTTTTTATTCTTCGCGTTTTCTACTAGAAACCTCACCTCAGAAAGAAGATTATCATCATGAGTTTAACCATCGTCGTCATAACATCAAGAATGCTACTTACTTGTCGTAAGTTATCATCAAAACCCCAAGACACTCAATTAGTATTGGAAGTGCCAATAACCAACCGGAATTAGCGTTAAGATTATCGCAAGTAAAACATTAACCTCATAGGGCCACTGATTTATACAAAGGCGACAGCCCTTTCATGGTGGCAGATAGTGTAATATATATAATATAATCTATTTAATTATATATATAATATATATAATTATATATATTATTTATAATATATATAATTATATATAATTATATATATACTATATATATATATATATAATATATATAATATATATATATATATATATATATTATTATAATATATATATATTTTATATTATAGAATATATAATATATATATATATATTATATATTATATATATATATATATATATATATATATATATATATATATATATATAGATATATGTGTGTGTGTGTGTGTGTGTGTGTGTGGGTGTGTGTGGTTTGTGCGTGTGTGTGTTTGGTGTGCGCGCGCGGCGCGCGCCAAAGGTTACATGAATGTACTATTAAAGGCAATATTTCTCCCAATCTTTATGTTTTTATCCTGAACGAGTTTGCTTGTTGTTTTTTTGTTGTTGTTTTTTTTGTTGTTGTTGGTGAACTGATGAAGGAAAAAAAACAAAAAATTCTGCAATACTGGTTCCATTATTCATTTTTATGCCGCTGGCTCTGTTTCGACTGTCAAGTATATTTCAGGGCTCGCTTGAAGTAATGTACATTGTGTGTGTCGTTGATAAAAAAAAAGATAAATACTAATAACAAGGAATTTGAAACATGAAAATATGAAAAAGTGAAAATTAACAACGAATACGTCATTGACAGGATTAGATCCGGGAAGTTCTTTCATGGATGCTTCGCAAGATTGGCCTCTTTGGCTCCAGTTCCAGTGAGTTCTCAAAACGCCTATGTAGCAAAACATACTCGGATGGGAGAGTATGTACTCACTGGTTCTACCATTCACCAGCTGCCCCATAGTCGTCCTATCGATGAACAATCTCAGTATCTACAATAAGGTCTTCCAAACGGAGAATTTTTGTGTATTATTCGAAAGTGGAGTATGGTCCATAGGGTTTTGCAATGGGCTGTTAAGGTTGTTGTTTATGGCAGGGTGTAGCATATATCAGGGGGTTTATATGGCCTCAATAATAAGCATGCTTAATCATAGAAGAAACTTTTGGTCCAAGCAAGGGGTGGTGCTCTCTGTCATGACGAGGACATTTGGTTGGGGCATTTGAGAATCTCAGGGTGAACTTTCTAGTGTGTCTTTGCATGTTAATTCGTTGTGTTACTCTAAGGATATGGTTTCCTGTCTAAAGGTTGTACATATTACTTTGACCTTTTAGTAGGAAATTATTTAGCATTGCTATTTTTCAAAAACGTCACTGGATTGTGAAGAACCTAAGTTCCAGTGTTCAAAAGAGAAACTTAATTTCCAGTGTTCATGGTCATGAGAACATAGGAAATGATCTGAAATTATGTTAAAAATGGTTAGATGGTCCCCTAAACTTTCCGGAGTTCTCACTGTCTTGTACGGATTTTTTCTTGTATCAGTTTTGCCTAAATGTGGTGTGGAAGAAATTAATGATGCTAATAATATAAGGTTCCTTTTTACTGAGAAGATTGGCCAAACTCGGAATGTAAGGGGGTGAATAGATCTAAGGATCCTGCTATTATGTTTGTCAGAGGGCTCCGGAAATAATAAGAATGATGTGCGTAATGCGTAAAAATTCTTGAGTACATTTTAAGGATTTTGTTAGATGTCGCAATTGACTAGAAACTGAATGCTGGTGTTCCCAGTGTGAATATCATTGTCGGTCTTTACACGTTAGTAAGTTAAATTTTATTTTTATTTAACGGATTTTAAGACTAGCTGCGTTGCGGAAAACTAGCAGGATTAATGGTATAAAATCACTGCTGCCCTCTACATAAAGTGTTGTTCCCTATGTGGGAACACAGGCATTTTTTAAGGCGGAGTGTTGTTTCACAAAAACTATACCAAACCAGTGATATAATATAGTTTCAGAATTGGAAGAAATAAAAAAAAAAAAAAAATTTTACAATTTTTAAAAACTTAATAGAACCATTTGAATCAAGTCTGTAATTGTCAGAACGCCGAGTTAGTTCAAACTTTGATGGACTAGCAATGGACACACGCACTCTCCATTGAAAAAACTAGGATTACAACATCAAAGGCAAGTCAGATAGGAATTTTATGGCTTTATAAAAAATATCTATTGAGAAATTATAATTAATAAACGTTTGGCATTTATTTGACAGGCAAACAGTAGTGAATTTTGTAAGCGAAAAAGAAGGATGTTTACTTTAGGAAAGAGAAATATTAGGTATATGGGATTTGAATATTTGTGTACATACCAAAATTTGTTGTACAGCTCTGCAGTAACAAAATGCCTGAAACCCATAGTCAAGATTTGCGTGGGGACTGCCATTTATTTCTTTAATCTTGTGATGGGCGTAATCCAAACTTTGGTCGCCCAGAATAAATGTACTTCGCCGACAGCATCGCTTTGGAATGGGCGATTAGATTAATTGCATCTTTTTACCCTGGCGAAGGGAGGTAAATGAGGCTCGTCTCGCCCAAGTCGTAGTTTAATTACCACTATTGTTTTAAACAGGAGAAGTGAGTACGTTTCATTGCTGAAAAAATAATAAAAAAATCACTATAACTAAATCAGGATATGCGTCTTTATCATGATAGAGTGATTCAGGACTTATGGTGGTAAAAAAGAAACTTGCACGACAAAAAAAGCTCAGATCTACAAAGAGGAGAGAGAGAGAGATCAAATGTGATCAAAGGAAGAAATTCAAATAGAGAACTCAAAGGAGCAATTATCTTTTTATTCTCTCTCTCTCTCTTCGGCTTCCTCTCTCTCTCTCTCTCTTCTCTCTCTCTCTCTCTCTCGCTATATATAATATATATTATATATAATAAGATATATAGATATATATCATATATATATTATTATATATATTAAATTTAAATATATCCATACAATTATTTTTTGAAACTTGACCGGGGTTTGGGCTCAGACAAATCAAGTGACATGATGCTCTTTCGTACTGTAACTGTTAATTAAATCGTGGGGAACAAAAACTGGGAAGACAAAAAGAATTTTCACTATTAGCCTGTTGGACATACAAACCACAGAATGCTCGACTTATTCGCATCATGTTGAACCCCGCCCTTGACCTAACTGCACTAGTGATGCTACAGCGCATACACAATTATGATCTTGAATATTAAGGCCATGTTTCTAATATCTCTTCCTCTTTCATGGGGACACGCCATAATAATAATATTTTCTAAAATCTCATTGTTGACCAGCCTATCATCGCCATCTTTCCTGATGACCGGAAAGCATTTTTTTTAAAGCACCAATGATCCCTTCTTCGTCCCAACACTGCATTTTATATAACATTTTGACTACATATCAGCGTTTTTTCTGAAACATTTTCACTCTCGTACTCCATATAATAATTTACAAACGCATGTTCATGGCAAGCTAACTTTCTATTCCTTTCTTCTTAAATTATTATGAAGAGCCACAGGTAAATGATGTACTCCTGAATCACACTGACTTATCACCCCAAACTACCCTCCTTACCTACCACATAACACGTGTTCACATTCCATCATTAAAAAACTTTTTTTCACCAAGTCATCTTTTTGGTACATGCTTATTGTCAACACCACGCTAATACTACCTCTTTTGGATTCTGTTCGTAAGTTTCTAGGTCCACTGCATTCATGCAACACTTTTTCCCCTGTATTTACAAAATCCTTAAGTTGCATATACGAAATGAAATATCTGATACCAGAGAGCCATTCTCAAGGATGCGATCCGTGAAAAAACCTGTGCTCTCACAGAAAATATATGTCTTCAAGTGGCCTTCTCCTAAGGACCCATGCTCGCCGGTGGAAATCTATGATGATGACCCTTACAATCTGCCTCCAAAGAGGCCTGCTTGTTGACCTAAGCCTACCTGTGGTGTACCCAACGGCAGAAAAATGCCTTCCAAACAGCAAAGATCCCTCTCAGAAATAATTGGAAAAAAAAAAAAACTCGGAAACAAAAATTGAGGAGGGACAATATGATAAATTCTCAAGAATCTGGGACGGATCAAAGAGTACTACAGGAATCCCTAGACCAGTATTAAAACTGTGGAAACAATAATCTTGCAACGGATCGGATGTGATTATTTTACAAAGGAGTGCAGGAAGTGATAGACAATCGCACGGATAGCCACCAGCTCTCTGGCAATGCGGCATCCAGTCAGTTTACCTCGCATCCCAGGCAGCAACACGGAAGTGCCCCCCCCCATCACCCATAGACCATACTGACCATTATGAGTGAACTCTTGGTTCTCCAACTTCTTTATCCTCCCCAGTGCCTCCGGTGAAAAGATAGATCTCTGGTGATGATTACCAGCCCCTCGTGATTGTCCCCACCCTTATTCCCTCCCCCAAAACCCACCATCGTGGATGCAGATGCGAGGGCTTTACTTACCAGACCTTTACATTCGTTCGGGTTGCCCCAGGTCCCTTCAGTGTGAGGGCGACTCTAATGTCTAACCAGAGAGTTGCTAGTTAACGTCTTCCGGTATATTTTGATCTTCCAATCTTGACTGGTCGGGATGCAGTTTAGCTATTTGTTCGAGCTTATTCTTTAAACACATCTTACGCTCACTCCTGATATATTCCTCAGATGGAAGCTGGCAACGCCATTTGAATCAGACGCTGCATTATCGATTGCTGGTGCGTAGTGGAATTTAAGTTCTGTGTGCTTGCCTTATTTTTCCTGGTATAGTTTTGGACATATTAATTACCTCTGCTTGGCTCTTTCTGAGATTTTTAGTTCCATGATTCTTTTCTGTTATCCATCGATCTGTTTCCATGCATCGGCGGCTGATCATTATATGTAGCGTTATCTTCTCCTTTCTAGACTATTAATAATTTTAAGGATTGAGTCTTTCCCAGTATTAGTCTAGGTCCTTAACTTCTTCTATTTAGCGTAAAGGACCTTTGTACACTCTCTATTGTGCAATATCCTTTTTGATAGTGTGGGTACCATATTCATATTGCAATATTCAAGTGGACTACGAACAATGTTTTAATAAAGCAAATCATGGTTCAGCTTTTCTTGTTTTGAAGTGCGTTAACAAACATTCCCATTTTTGCTTTACATTCTTGTCCAACAGAATGGGCTATTAAGGGCTATCTTGATCGTGCATTATACATGTTCCTATTCATCAACACACAACAAGTGTTCTTGAACTGCTTCCTTATTTGTGAATGTCTCATTATTTAGGTCCGCCTATATGCATATAAGCTTCGCCTTCTCTGTCTCCATAATTATTGGATTCAAATTTATTCAGAGTTAAATATCCATCCTATTTATCCGTCTGCCCAATTCATATACTTTGTTAAGGTCTCTTTTGTAGAGCGTTTTTCTATCCTTCATCACAAGTAAATTTCTCTACTTATTCTTGGTGTCATCAGCGAAACTATCACTACGAACCTTAACATTACTGTCTATGTCTTCAATCATAATAACAAACCAATATTGAGCTGCACCGTACCTTGTGGCACACCGGATATTACCTTGGTTTCATCCGAGATTTTCTCATCGTTTGCAAAACTATCTGTTTTCTATCTCTGTTGTGTTAAGAATTCTTTAAACCATCTTCCTACTTTTCTACGATATTTTGTTTTCTATTTTCTTTGCTAAATATTTTTATGGGCTACTTTGTCAAAAGCTTTGCAAAGTTAGACTAAACCACATCTGTTTCATTTCCGCTTTTTCATATTTTTGACGAATATGTTCCACGGGGACTAACAGTTGGGTTTGTGTACTTTTTCGGGTACTGAAACCGTTGTTTTCCTATATTAAAACAAAATTATTTTTTTTCTAAATGTTGCATAATATTTTCTTCATTACCCTTTCATACACTTCATAAATATGTGATTGTTAGACTCCACCAGGCCTATAAGTACTTGCCTTAGTCTTGATCCATTTGAGGTAGGGGGTGATATATGCTAATTTGTGCTCATCAAAATCCTTGCCTGTATCTTACAATTTGTTCTTAATAATATTGCAAGTGGGTGGCTTTGCGATAGATAGAACTACTTTCTTTAAACAAAATGCAGGGACTCCATCGGCCCTGTAGCAGTTCCATTTTTAATTTCATTAATTGCCTGCACAATATCAGCTTCATTAAATTTATATGTCAGCTAAAATAGTCCTATTTTCGTCCCTTTACTTCTATATCATGATCTTCATTATCATCTATTCTAGGGATGGAATTTTCTCTCTTATATCTTTCTTGCCCAGCTATGTTGCAAATTTCCTTTTTTTCATTCGTAATCTCCTTCAAATTCTCAGAGGGCATATTTCTATTATTCTTCTCTTTTATCATATTCTTTCATAATGAGTATAATAGTTTGGGGTTTGCTTGGCTATTTAATAGGGTTTTTGTCTTTCCAGTCCCGTTTTCATTTTTCTTTGATTGTATAATCTTTTGTGTTCTGCATTTTCTATACTACTTTTTAGTTCTATAACTTCCAGATTTCTTTTTTTTTTCTTTTGCAAGACCTTTTTCACTTTCTGATTTTTCTGGAACAAGATTCATTTGTCTCTTGGTAGCATGATGATGTTTACTTTTCTTCTTCGGTATATATTATCCCACTATTTTATTCCAAATATTTTATATAATATTCTCCCCGTATTTACCCTTATGTAAATTCACTTACGAAAATTTATCCCAATCTTTGTGTATTCTTCATTTAATTTTCTGACCATTTTATATTTTACTGTAGCGTTGTAATTTTCCAATATCCTTCCCACTTTTTCATTTCTGTGCTTATCTCTTATTTTCACTTGGCTTTGAATGAACGTTAATTCTATGGACATTATGAATCTGGAAAATAATGGTGGCTGGCAGATACAAACAAGCAGAAAGAAGAGAAGGAAAGAACCTCTCGTTTGGCGCTGGAACGGAGCCCAACCATTCGGTTTCACCACATAGTAAATTCACAATCTACGCTCATCGGTGACACGAGATTGCCATAGTGGAGAGAGTCAGTTTCTCACTGGCTCTGACCCACCATCTCTCACGACAATTCCCATGCAAAGTAATAACACTAAAGTGGCCTTACAGGAATTACCTGCCTATTTCAACACCACTGACGTTCTTAAAAGGAGGCGAATTTCGGTCCTGATATATTAGTTTCAAGAATTGTAAACCTAATCGGGGACCAACCACCCTGGGGAACTTTACTGACACCCCAACCAGGGTCATTTCCTCCGCAAGTGACCCAGCCAAACTGCCCACGGCGAGTGACTGCCCATCCCCCCTCTTGACTAAGCATCCATTCCACCCAATGATCAGCGCATTCATCTCCCATCTTTTTGAATAGAGGATACATTAAACATACTTCTCTTTGGAATATTTTTGGGCCCAAGCGGAACCATCCTCTTCCTAAAAAATGTTCTGCCAAATGTAAGTGTTTACATAATTAAACATATGGAATGTTTTAGTCCAATTAAGATATATAAAAAGTTCTAAAACTAAAGAGGTCAACCAGATTGCTTGCAGGAATGTGATCAGACTAGAGACGCTCTAAGATGCGTATACAATACATTATGTAGGCTAAGGATAATGGCCGTCACCTGTAGTCCATTCAATGTTTTATAAACATTAGTCCAAGCTCCATGTTGAGACAAACTACCCGACCTATAATTCAACAACGGCCTACGTGATCTTTAGCGGTCTCTTTGAATTGTGTGTTCGTATGGAAACATGTCATTTGTATGTATGTTTCATATTTCGAACTACTGTCTGTTCCTTTATAAACTTGTAACAGAGATGTAGAAACGGGAGAACAGAGTTAGCTATTGTCATTAGAAGACCTGACATCTTTACCTAAGCTTTATGAATGTAGAGGAAAGGATTAGCATCATTCCTTGGCAGAAGCGTCAAGCTCTATCGTCATAGAAGGATTGTACAATCATATATGATCTTTCAGCATGTAAAACTTCACGGAATATATCCTATTTTTTATATTTAGTGTTTTCTACTAAGAACCTAGATCACCATGAGTTTAAAACATCATGTCGGTAACCAATGAAGATAAATACCGACTTCGTAAAAAGTGATCTACAAACACCAAGGACACTCCATTGAGATGGAAGTGCAATAATACCAACCGACTTAGCGTCAATATCGCTAGTCTAAAATTTACCTCATAGGGCGCCTTTTTATCATACAGGCACCACAAGCCCTAATATTGGTGGCCAAGCGTACCAGAAGAAACTCTACAACGTCCTACGAAGAAAAACCAGGAATAATAAATCATGTATCATAAGAAGTCCACGACGACGAAGCAAGGGAAGCAGCAGAGCAGATCTTCAAGCAACCTAGTTCATCGTTTAGTGAGCGACTTCAGAAAACAATAAGGAAACTCTTCAACGACGAACGAAAGCAAACAGATTCTCAAACCCAACTTGTATCATCGTTTATGGTGAAATAACTTAACAAGAAAACAAACCGAAGCGGTCTTGCAGCATCGATCTTTCAAGGGCTCGAATCATCGAAACAACGCGCACATGGGGGGAAATGAAGCCAAAACCAGGTCATCTCGCTTCTGCCTAAAATAGAGAAGGAAGGGACCAAGCCGTGTTGTGTTCTCGGAACACCTGACTTCCCACAAAAGCCAAGCTAAGTTACAAATTTTTTATTCATATTGGAGAACTTGAGTGTTCCTTGCAGGGTCGAATAATTTCGTCTATTTATTCCTGTTGGCTGAAGTTACGAGGACATTCTTTTTAATCTACTTTTTACAGAAATTATCTCCATCATTGAGATTTCGCTACTGCGAGGTTTTTTTATCTTTGAGTGTCTGTTGCAAGGAGTTCTACTGAAGTATCATACTCATAACTATGTTAATTTTATCATTTTGGGTGATTTTTAATACCTTTACGTAAAAATATATTAAATTATGAACCAGTTTGAAATTGGTGAATTGAAAATGTGTTTACGGCAGGGACGTCTGTAGTATTTATAAGAAATATGCATGGGATAGGGTCGGTAAGCACCGTAGTGATTAGAGAAAACCACAACAAAAAAAACAAGTGGAATACCCGTACAAATCTATATAACTAGAGGGTAAACACTATTTTCGGGTCATGACAATATAAATGCCCTCCTTGCAAATGTCCCGATCGCACGTTTTTTTTTTTTTGTTTTTTAGCCTTGAGTTTTTTGAGCTTATATAAAATATCGAACCTCAATGACGTTTTTTTCAACTTAAACTTTTTTTGTTTAAAAATATGGCCTGGGATTGCTAAGGAAAACATGTTCTGTTAAAAAACTTCATTCAGGCTAAATGCGCTGACCAGGATCTCCTCACTATTTCAAATTTAGCAAAGAATTGAAGTACAAACAGTAATATTGAATGCAGTAGTGATAATAACTTGTCTTGATTAGTAATCGCTCAGTTCCTAATAGTCGTCATTTCATTGCTTTATACGTAACCAGCAACATAATGCTAAAAACACACAATAGTTTGACGATGGTAATAAGAAAGATCCTAATTATTACAAAAAGAAATAGAAAACAGTAGTCCCGTTCAGAATCAACAAGCAAGCTCGGGGACTGTATCGTCACCTAGCAAGCGGTCAAGGCAGTCAAAAACGCCGAAGTGTTCAACGCATAGCAAATGCCAACAATAAGCGACTCTAGCAGAGTTGGGAAAAAGCGATGTTGGTTTATACATGCCAATATCTTTTTGAAGTAAAAAAAGGATTTTTTCCTATGAAACACACGACCGTATTATAAAAGTTAATCAGAGCAGTTTTCGTTTTTTTTTTTTTTTTTTTTTTTTTTTTTTTTTTTTTTTTATACGTAAGTTATTATAAGTAGTGGTGGATAAAGCCCGATTGTTACGCGCCCAGTAAAAATTAGAATAATCTTGTTTATTCCCTTTAGTAACCATAATATCCTGTATTTTACGGACTCACTGTCTGTTATTCGGAACTTTCCCTAATGAGAAGTCCGGATAATAAGCGAGCGCTTACAGCTACAGATACCTCTATAGTTATAAAAAACATTGATCTGTATTCTAGTGGAATTGTAAGATTCATCTAGGGGTATACAAAATAGATCTTACATCCTGCACAAAATAAGGCGTGTTTATTCAAAGGAAAATCTAGAAACCTTCAAACATATTAAAATCCGTTTGAACAAAAAATGGACAGTTAATCAAATAATAAATTTATATAAAGGGAATCTATACATTTGTCTCATAAAATCGTAACAGTGTTCAAATGACCCAAAAGAATTATCCCCACAACCGCAGTAGTCGCAATTTGCACGCAAAAATCTCAGAAGCATGCACCCTCGACTGTCTTTAGTGCGGTAAATAAGGAACTTTGCTGGGGAAATGAAATTTTAATCCTTCCCGACAGTCTGAAATATAACGATTTCCGCGAACAACAACAGCCTAGGACACGGTTGACTCACTGAAAACAAGATTAATATAGTAATCCACAAAACAAAACCGGATACATATAAATCGCAATTTTTTTTTATTGTTGCTAATTTTAATCACCCCAACCAGTCGTGATGAATCTCTCTGATAATCTATCTAAAGTAATATCCGTAAAGTCATTCCAAGCAGAGGTGATTAGCAGAAATTTTTTTTTTTTCTTTTTTTTTTTTTTTTTACCTTTACCTGAATACCAGGAAGTTTCTCCACTAGCGAGCTGAACTCTGTGGAAAAAACGGATGATGTTAATTTAAACACAAAACACGGTCTAAGGACAAAATAAAGCTTATTTACGTACCTTCGTATAGTATTATCAATGCATAATTTCAAAATAGAGATATAAATGTCGAAGTTGAAAAGGTTAGTAGGCATTAGGAGTCATTAGGAAACCAAATAAGCCCATATAATTTTTCCCTCAAATGTCATGCCCATCATAAAAGATCGGATTTCGCGTTATCTGCGTAGATTCTGTCCATCTAAACAAGGAAACGAACTCCGATATTTTCAGTGCGATGTACGAGACATTCTTATCTCTGTTAGGTTAGAATATAAATTTTTTTTTCACCAACTTGGACTTGATTTAAAAGCTTTTTACCAGATACCATTACCTAACGGATTGTAACTTATTACACCCCGTTTTCAGCAAACTAAGGGGACATTATCAATTTTTACGTATGCCTCCGCTTACGTTTTGCGCCCCAATACAATATAGTGTTGTGGAGGGATCTGTTAGGGGATTAACCCTACATTGCTATATGGATGATCTTGTATACTTTCTAATACCTTAGAAGTACATTCACTTAAAATAGAGCTAGTGCTACAGATGACAAAGACAAATAATCTCAGAGTTTAAAAATATCAAATGTGAGTTTTTAAAACCCGAACATGTTTTTTAGGTTTTATGTGTATAGTCAAGGTCTTACAGTCAGTCCATGGTAATGGTGCTAGGCCTATTCATAACTTCTCCGGCGTCGGACCTATTAAGTTATAAAAGGGGATACAGAACTTTGGCGCTGTGGGGTATTTACAATCGTAATGTAAATATGTAAATTCTTCAATCATGACAGCTCCTTACAGATATACGAAGAAGAGCGTTAGATTTATTATTGGAATAAAAAGCTCAAAAGGCGTCGATATCTTTAAAAACGGAATAAATATGCAGCCACCTAACTTAAAAAATCCCTGATTTAAATAAGGAATTTTTTTTTTTTTTATTGCAACAGACGCCTCAGACCAAGGGGTAAGAGGGATACTACTTCAGCAATATGATAAACAGTTCTTTCCTATAGCTTTTTATTCATGTAAACTAAGCCCTCTGAAAGTAAATATGCAGTAATAGGCAAGGAAAGGCTAGGTATCTTTAACACTAGTACATTTTAAGTTCATAATCTATGGCTATCCTGATAAAGTCCTTACTGAACATGAGTCCTTTACCGAGTTTTTCAAAGGCTTTAATCACAGTCCAAAAGGAACTCGGTGACAAATGATCATTCAGGTCTTTGGAGCCAAGATAAGATATCTACCTGGGAAAGCAATTATCATAGCTGACGCATTATCCCGCAATCCCGCACCATACTGCAAAGAACCATTCATAGACTAAAAAATATAGAAACATCTGCGCCTATTGTTAAAACCGTATGTTAAAACCGTATCAACAATTAAAATTCCTTAACCCAAGAGATCGCGGAGCATTGAATATCTGGGTTGGAGCGCAGAACTGTTACAAACTGAACAAAGCAAGTGTCAACAGCGATAAGCAAAACAATAAACACCAAACAATAAACACTTCGAGCAGAAACCCTAAAGCAAAAGTATATTTAAAGTATGTGTATCAGAATAATGTAATCAAATGTAATATTATATGTAGGTCCGTGACCAGGAAAACCCAAAACCCGAAGAACACAGCAGATGACTAACGACCAGGTAGTAGTAATAATCTCTTTCATACCAATCGTCATAAACTGGTTGCATTCCGTCATCCAGGGTTCCCTACTATGTCACAGAAAGCCAAATCACTATTTTACTGGCCTACAATGCTTACAGATTTAAAAAAAAAAAAGCACATAACTAATTGTAACACGTGTCATGAAAACAAGGGATACACTAAGACACCTGTTCAGTTTAAGGGCCTATCCTGTGCCAAATCAATCCTTGAAAGAATATACGTAGAATTATTAACAGAATTACGAGTCTGACAGAGGGAATACACACTTCTTAGTGTTAATAGTTCCTTGACACGTTATATAGAATTAATAGCACTAAAAACAAACACCGCAATTGAGTGCGTTAGGAATATTTATGAGTGCTAAATCAGTAAACATGGAATTCAACACATGATAATCTGACTCGGGTGGTGTAAATCAATAATAATCTCCATTACGCGTTGTGTGAATTCCTATCCATTAAGAAAACCAATAATATATTTTATCACCCAGAGTCAATCGGTTTGGTAGAATAACTGATAATTAAATAGGAAGTGTCAATGTCTTACGAGTAACAATCGTGATATTGGATCCGAACTGGATAATAGCGGTTCTCGCGGTTTTAAATACCTTTATCATTTATATCTTGTATCTATAGAATTGATGCCGCAAGTAGCCTTATATGGTACGCCGCTAGAAACACTTTTCCACATATTCAAGCCAACCATTAATTTATCAAAAGTATATATAAAAAAATATATAATAAATAATATAAATAAAATAAATATGGATACAAGTGGAGTCAATATAATACACTCCGTAAGAAGTCGGAAGGGTTGGGTTACAAATTATAATAAAAAAAGGAATCACGATAAAATCGATAAGCAAATCGTAACCATAGATTAATTAAGTATAAAATATATATGCGTAAAGATTTGAACTCTAACTTAACGCTTTAGTAATGACAAATAAGCTAAAAGTTCAAACACATATCCAAAACCTATTGACATATTGTCTGTCCCGGGTGATATTTGATTTATATTCGTAGTCAATGAAAAAAAAAAAAATAATAATAATAAATAAATAAATAAATAAAATCAAATAAAAAGAGATTTTAAAGTCAGGAAGTCTAGAAGTGAAAATGTTATCTATGAAATAATCCTATATGAATCTTATACAGGGCTAATAATATATATAGAATTTTGTATGGAAAACCTTTTTCATTAGTTTCAAAAAGGAATATTTAATTTAACATAATCATGCAGTTTTCAACATGAAACTAATATATTGTTCAATTTTGGTACTGTTTTTTTTTTTTTTCAGACATTCTTCTCATGTGGGTCGAGTATTAAAAAACAAAAAATTATCCTAAAGTCGTATTTATTACAGCAAGTAACGTAACTCTTAGCTGGCTGAGAGCAATCTCCTGCCAAGTGACGACGTCATCATTGCCGTATCAGCATTTGTTCCTTTTAACCTCAATAATCTGCTTTACACAGGCTTCATCTGTGTGTAATCTCTGCTTGCATAGCAGATTGACTGGAGAAAGGAATGGCTTAGCCCGAACTTCTCATGGGCAAGGCAGACGTTAGGTACAAGTGTCTATCGGTATGCGCAATGCAACTTGCAATCATTTTAAAATTAATAAACAAGATAAGGAAATAGAATTTCTATAACATCAAAATGAATTAATTTTTTCTGAACCTCATAGACATAGAAGTATCAGATATGAATATGAAATATTTACTTGCAACATTAGCCTATTGCGATTCAAGTAAAACATTCATGGGAAAAATGTCACATTTTCTTGAAAACCCAAAGTTTATTTAGAATTAGTTACATAGTGGGTTTTTTTCGTTGCATCTCTACCTATAATAATGTTTTTTAAAATTAACCTCAGAGGATGCGCGCGAGAAAATTGATTATGAAACTTTTGTTAGGGCACATAGGATCAGATTTTTATCACAACTTAATTTCAGTTAGCATAGAGAAATACAGAATCATGATTAAATCTTCTCTTTGACTCTTATGTTGCCTCTGGCAATCTTACAATAGCTCCGTTTCACACTTCTTTGTCTAGTAACTTATACCAGTAATATCGAATTTTCTTTTGGGATTCGATTGAATATCGTTTATTTTTTATAATTATGGATATTTTTACAGTCCTCATAGACCTGGATAGGTTCACTCATTGTTAATGCCATGGATAAAAAAGATTTTAAAAAAGTGTACAGCGGACTCTTTTGATTCCAAAATATCAGCGAATTCATGTCCGGGTCTAGTCTGGCAATGGAAAGGCTCTTCTTCCCTCCCCTGTATTGGATGTCGTCTGAATTTTACTTTGCCCTTGTGACAAGTATAATTTCACTTGCAGGCTGATTAATGGAACCTGTTACAGTATCCTGCAGTACGAGAGTTTCACATCGCAACTTCAAAAAATCGTTCGTCGCAGCGGACGACTACAGTCAAGTAACAACCGCCTACAATGTGAAAGGAATTTTCATGGACTTCTTCGACCGACACCGTATCTCGTCGTTTATCTCGTTTTTAATGCGGAACGCTCCGGCGGCTGTCGGAAATCGACTACGAAAGGGACATACTTCCGACAATTACGACCCGAAGGATATTCAACTCTACTTTGCTGGCGAAGGACTCGTGCTTGGGATGATTTTTTATTCATCGCGAATGTAATCGTGTAGCTTAGGATGCAGAGAATAAGTATGAGCGCAAAAATAGAACGTTGGACCCGCCCAGGCAAATTTTCCCTTGTTTTAACCCTGTGAAATAGGCCGTTTCATTGGGTATAGGTGGTTGTCTGGAACTGTGTAATGGACGAAAAGTTGTTCGAACGCTAGTTAAAAGTGAAGTAGTATAACCTCGGTCATGTATCCTATATATATAAAGTATAATGTATCCTATATATAAATGATCATAAATAACAGAGTCGAAATATATCTTTGCGTGTACGCAATAGGAATCTCTTATATAAATGATCATAAATAACAGAATCTAAATATATCTTTGCGTGTACGCAATAGGAATCTATTTAAAGTGCACATATATTAATCATAATTATATGAATCCATATATATAGTATAAACAAATCAGGTAGCCTATAATCAATCTGTTACCTTTTATCTTACCAATATCTGCAGTTATTTATGAGTTAGTATATGAATTAATGAATCAGATATATAACAGTTAGCATAAAAATCAACGAATCAATCAGCATAAACATAATAATGTTATCAATTCATATATGAAATTTTTTATCAGTTAAAATATGATTTTTATCATGTAATCTTCATTCTATGCAATTATCAGAGTACATTAGTATTTCTGTAGCATAAGTATCTTAAAGAGATGAAGTGAAAAACTGTATCATTATATATCACGTGATCACTATTATTTACCAATATCATTGTTTTATATTTTATTACTTGAATCAATTCATGTACACCATGAATTTTTATTTACTTATATATATATATATATATATATATATCTATATATATATATATATATATATTACATAGTGTCTGTATCACACTCCTATAAGTCAAGTGCAAGTCAAGTTTGAGTAATATTCAGTAGTTGGTTTTGGTAGCTGACCGAGCTGATGTAAGTGTTTACATAATAAAAATATGGAATGTTAGTCCATATATATATAAAAGTCTAAAACTAAAGAGGTCAACCAGATTGCTTGCAGGAATGTGATCAGACTAGAGACGCTAAAGATGACGTATACAATAAGTATGTAGGCTAAGATAACATGCCGTCACCTGTAGTCATTCAATTGTTTATAAACATTAGTCCAAGCTCCCTGCTTGAGACAACTACCCCGACCTATAATTCAAATGGCCTACGTGATCTGTAGCGTGTCTCATTTGATTGTGTGTTCGTATGAAACTATGTCATTTGTATGTATGTTCATATGTTCGAACTACTGTCTGTTCCTTCATAACTTGTAACAGAGATGTAGAACGGGCAGAACAGAGTTAGCTATTGTCATTAGAAGACCTGTACCTCTTTACCTAAGCTTTATCATGTAGAGGAATAGGATTAGCCATCATCATTGGCAGAAGCGATCAAGCTATCGTCATAGAAGACTTGTACAATCATATCTGATCTTCAGCATGTAAAACTTCAAGAATATATCTATTTTTATATTTCGTGTTTTCTACAAGAACCTCCTCACCATGAGTTTAACACATCATCGTCGTAACCAAGAAGATAATACCGACTTCGTAAGTGATCTACAAACCCCAAGACACTCCATTGAAGATGGAAGTGCAATACCAACCGACTTAGCGTAAGATTATCGCTAGTCTAACATTACCTCATAGGGCGCCTTATCATACAAGGCACAAGCCCTAATACAAAAACTTCAAAGGCATCATTGCATTGCAAGAAACGCTCCTCTGGCCACATGACCTTGTCATCTGCGAATCAGTACATGAAGACTTCAGAACCTTCTCGACATCATTGATGCAAGTTACAGATCAAATCATAGCCGGTCGCCCGAAATGGGGCCTTTCTTTCCTGTGGCACATATCGTTAAACAATATGATGAAGGTGATGACCTACAGGAGTGACAGATTGCTGGGCCTTCAAGTGAAGGGAAAATAACAATAATTTTGATCATTACTGCATGATCCTTGGGGAGACAGTATTATTCACGATTCTCCTGTTGATCATATCTGGATGATGCGGGGGACCTTAATTCTCACCCCACAAAACAATTTTATAATGAACTTATTCGCTTCTGTCAAAATCATGCTCTCCAAATTAGTGATGTAATGTTCCTCCCTCCCTCCCTCCTATTCATATGTACATAATAGAGCGGACACAATTACAACCTCCTGGCTGGACCACTGCATCACATCTCCACAACTTCATGATTCTATTATGACCTGCAATATTCGCTATGATCTTGCAATGGGCTACGATCACATCCCATTACAGGTGTCATTCAGTACCCCATCCCTCCCTACCCTGAACCCCCTACTGTGAACCCCCTAACTGACCTTTCCACCAGCGGTAAACTGGGATTTTGAAAAACCAAACAGAAAAACCAGACACATTAGGGCGACCACGGAAAGCCTGGTTTGTGGTCAATAGTTCAACGGTCAGATGCCTTACTTTGTACTAACACAAATTGTAGAAATGACCACCACAGGCGGGATCTGAATGAATTCTATTCGAACATTAGTCTCCCGCTATGCTTGCTTCGTGGGCAGGGCTGCCTATAGATTTCGTCAAGGTAATTCTCGTAATATATCTGGGTGGAATGACTTGGTTAAAGATCTGCATACATACTCACGAGAAATGTTTTTACTGTGGAGGCAATAGGTAGCCCCAGGGAAGGGCACACTGCATTACTAATGAGACAGGCGAGAGCGCAGTTCAAACTTGCTCATAAGCACTGCAGATTAAATGAAAAACAAAAAGCTATAGCCGATTGCAATGTCTAGGAAACTTATAATCTGGTGATTATCCTTATCTTTGGAGAGATATCCAGTCCTTAAATCCCAAAACTAAAAAGCTATCACAGAGAGTAGGGGAAGCAGTCGGAGACCAGGCTATTGCAAGTATGTGGGGCGATCACTTCAACAATATCCTGAATTGCATAAATGATCAAGATGTAGATAACCACCTTACTGACAACATTCAATTTCATTTTGCAGACCGCATTACGCCAAGTAACATCAGCGATGCCATAAAAAGCTTACCTAATAATAAATCGCCCGGCTGTGATGGTCTTCCCGCAGAGGCTTTCAAATTCTGCCATCCGCTAATTTATATCTTGCTAGCTGCCCTATTTTATGCGTGCATAATTCACCAGTTTCCTCCAGACTCCCTACTCTTAGTTCACTTGATACCATTAATAAAAGATAAACCAAAGGATCCAGCTGACCCTGGCAACTACCGACCGATTGCAATTACAATGATCACATCAAAGATACTTGAGTCGGTTCTTGTAGTGAGACTTCTCCCCTTTCTACACACCACTGACAATCAGTTCGGGTTTAAAGCAAACCACTCAACCGACACCTGCATCTACATACTGAAAGAATTGCTGAACTTATCATCAGCCTCTCCTGTTTTCCTTTGTTTTGTGGATGTGAGAAAGCATTTGACAGAGTAAACTACCTGAAGCTGCATAAAAGAGGCACAGGATATCTAACTGGACATTTTACATTGCTGGTTCTCTACACAGCAATTCTGTATCAAAATGGGGTAACGTATTATCGTACACCTTCGGCTTCCCTAAACGGGCTTCGGCAAGGGGGCATTCTCTCTCCATACTTGTTTGATACGTACACAGATGCCTTGAATGTCAAATTGAACTCACTCCCAATCGGATGCACTGTCAGTGAAACAACTATAAACAACCTCTGTTACGTCGACGATATGGTTCTTATTTCCCCATCAGTGCAATTTTCGTATTTAGCCCTCTGGACCTGACTACTGTAACCACCTAAGGTGTCTAGTTGAAATTTAAGTTATATAATCTGTGCACTAACTGTTATAACTCTCAATGCATTTTTTTTCTCACCAATATTATTCCTTTTATTACCAGTATACTGGTACATCACATGCGTCTGCTTCAGGGGGTCTCGTACCTGTGGAGAGGGGTTATTTTTCCTAATAAGGTCGTGCATCCTCCGATTCTGGTAGTAAATAATCAGGTCGATATTTTTGGTGTCGTCGGTCGGGGATACATTTTCAGAAATAATTTTCTTAACCGAGTCCTCTTGAAGAAGAGGACTCGGTTAAGAAAATTATTTCTGAAAATGTATCCCCAACCGACGACATCAAAAATATCGACCTGTTTATTTACTACCAGAATTGGAGGACGCGTGACCTTATTATGAAAAATAACCCCTCTCCACAGGTACGAGACCCCCTGAAGCAGACGCATGTGG
>NC_087201.1:115659805-115667305 GCF_015104395.2 Macrobrachium nipponense
TTTCTTGCAGTTACTTGTCACCATTACTTTTACATAGTGAAACATAATTAATGGCACACTTTCCTCTTGGGCCCTTTTCTCTTCTAGATATACTTTACTAAAGCTAGTCAAATAAACCAGTGGCTCCCAAACTTAAACATACCAAGGACCCCAGCCAATCAAAAGTTATCATTACCATCCCGGAATACCCAGTATAGCGTAGTACATGTAATATTTGCATATTCCTGCATAAATTAAGTATAAATGATTATATGAAATATTTTCAATATTTTTTTAACGCTTTAAATTCAATACAAAGTAGAATTGATGAAAACGGCCACAATTTTTTTCAGGAGTTGACAAAATATTTATTTTATCATTGTGGTTTGGGCCCCCTAGAGCCTTCTCCTGGACCCCCCAGTTTGGGAACCACTGAAATAAATCATTCAATCACATTATCGTTACCATAGTGTCTTTCTTGTAATCTCGTCAACTCCTGCTGCCATTCAATTCTTCACCTCTTAATTTCCATGCAGTCTCATCGAGAGTGACATCCATATTCATTCACTTGCGGTTCAC
Source organism: Macrobrachium nipponense (assembly GCF_015104395.2). NCBI lineage: Eukaryota > Metazoa > Arthropoda > Malacostraca > Decapoda > Palaemonidae > Macrobrachium > Macrobrachium nipponense. The sequence goes on from NC_087201.1 coordinate 115,660,364, forward strand.
TCTTTTACGTATTATCTGTGACAACCTAAAGAATTAGCAGTGGACTAGGACTGCATTTATTTCAAACAGCATCCCTCCGTTTGCATATTTTACTCTGTGATACATTTCTTATTAACCATTTTCCCTACGTATACTTCCCAGTAGAAAACCTATTATCTTCTATTGCTCTTTTTAGTTACTTGCTATAGTATTATTATATATATATATATATATATATATATATATACTATATATATATATATATATATATATATCTATATATGTATAATATATATGTAAGTATTACATAATAAAAATATGGAATGTTATTCCCTATATATAAAAAACTAAAGCTATGAGGTCAACCAGATTGCTTGCAGGAATGTGATCAGACCAGAGACGATAAAGTATACTAAGATGACGTATACAATAAAGTAGGCTAAGATGACGTGCCGTCACCTGTGGTCCTTCATTTATTTTGAAAACTTTAGTCCAAGCTTCCTGCTTGAGACAACTACCGTGACCTATAATTCAAACGGCCCACGTGATTTGTAATGTGTCTCATCTGTATGTATGTTCATATGTTCGAGCTACTGTCTGCTTCCTTTATGATTTGTAACCGAGATGGTAGTCGGAACAGTGGAATTAGCCATCATCATTGGCAGAAGCGATCAAGCCATCGTCATTAGAAGACCTGTACAAACCTATCTGATATTCATCATGTAATCTCAGAAGAATAGATGTATTTTTTATACTTCGTGTTTTCTACTAGAACCTCACATCAGAAAGAAGATATCATCATGAGTTTAACACATCGTCATAACGAAAGAAGATACTTACTTCGTAAGTTATCATCAAATCCAAGACACTCCAATGAGTATGGAAGTGCATAACCAACCGACTTAGCGTAAGATTATCGCGAGTCTAACATTACCTCATAGGGCACCTTATTATACAAGGCGACAGCCTTTTCATTGGTGGCAGATAGTGTAATCATATATATATATATATATATATATAATATATATATATATATATATATATATATATATATATATGTATATATATATATATATATATGTATATATATATATATATATATATATATATATATATATATATATATATATATATATATATATATATAATGTGTGTGTGTGTGTGCCAAGGTACAGTGGCATGTACTATTTAAAGGCAATATTTCTCCAATCTCTTATTATTTTTATCTGCAGGGTTGAACTGATGAAGGAAAAAACAAAACTTCTGCAATACTGTTCCATTATTCATTTTTATGCCGATGGCTGTTTCGACTGTCAAGATATCATCAGGGCTGCTTCTGAATATATGTACATGTGTCGTTGATAAAAAAAAAAGATTAAATACTAATAACAAGAATTTGAAACATGAAAATATGAAAAAGTGAAAATTTACAACGAAACGTCACTGCAGATAGATCCTGGGAAGTCCTTCCTGGAGCTTCGCATGATTGGCTTCTTTGGCTCCAGTGAGTGTCTCAAAAAGCCTGTAGCAAAACCTCCTGGATGGGAGCATGTACTCACTGGTTCTACAGTCACCAGCTGCTCATAGTCGTCCTATCGATGAACAATCTCAGTATCTCCAATAAGGTCTTCCAAAGGAGAATTTTTGTGTATTTATTCAGAAAGTGCATGTATGGCCCTATTGTTGCAATGGGCTTATAAGGTTGTTGTATGGCAAGTGTAGCATATATCGGGTTTATATGCCTCAATAAGCCATGCTAATCTAGAAGAACTTTTGGTCACCAAGGGGTGGTGCTCTTCTTCATGACGAGGACATTTGGTTGGGGCATTTGAGAATCTCAGGGATACTTTCTAGTGTGTCCTTTGATGTTACTTCGTTGGTGTTACCTCTGAAGGATATTGGTTTCCTGTCTACAGGTTGTACAATAATTGACCTTTTAGTAGGAAATTATAGCATTGCTATTTTTCAAACGTCACTGGATGTGAAGAACCTAATTTCCAGTGTTCCTGGTCATGAGAACATAGAAATGATCTGAAATTATGTTAAACTGGTTAGTGGTCTCTTAGCTTTCCGAAGTTCTCAGCTGTCTGTGCTGATTTTTTCTTGTATCAGTTTTGCTTAAATGTGGTGTGGAAGAATTAATGATGATAATAATATAAGTTCTTTTTACTGAGAAGATTGGCCAAACTCGGAATGTAAGGGTGAATAGCTAAGGATCCTTCTTTCTTGTTTGTCAGAGGGTTCCGGAAATAATAAGAATTGAATGCGTAATGCGTAAAAATCTTTGAGTACATTTTAAGTATTTTGTTAGTGTCGCAATTTGACTAGAAACTGAATGTTCCCGTGGTGAAGTATCATTGTCGGTCTTAAACGTAGTAAGTTAAATTTTATTTTTTTCAACGGATTTTAGACTTCTGCGTTGCTGAAACTAGCAGATTAATGGTATAAATCACTGCTTACATAAGTGTTTGTTTCACTATATGGGAACACCAGGCATTTTTTAAGGCGGAGTGTTGTTCACAAAACTATAAAAACCATGAATAATATAGTTTCAGAATTGGAAAAAAAAAAAATGTTTTACAATTTTTATACGTAACAGAGCCCATTTTGAATCAAGTCTGTAATTGTCAGAACGCTGAGTTCAAACTTGGACTCGGAATGGACACACGCACTCTCCATTGAAACAACTAGGATTACAACATCAAAGGCAGTCAGATAGGAATTTTACTGGCTTTATAAAACTTTATTGAGAAATTATAATGATAAACGTTTGGCATTTGACAGGCAAACAGTATGAGCTCGTAATGTAAAAAGAAGGAATGTTTAACTTTAGGAAAAAGAAAATTGGTCATATAGGATTTTGATATTTGTGTACATACCAATAATTGTTACAGGCTCTGCAGTAACAAAATGCCTTAACCCATAGTCAAGACTTGTGTGGGCTGCCATTTCTTTATTTAATCTTGTGATGGCGTATCAAACTTTGTCGCCCAGAATAAATATACTTCGCCGACAGGCATCGCTTTGGAGGCGATTAGATTAATTGCATTTTACCCTGGACGTAAGGGAGGTAAATGAGGCTCGTCTTCCAAGTCGTTAGTTTTAATTACCACTGTTTTACACAGGAGAAGTGGTATGTTTCATTGCTGAAAAAATAATAAAAAATCACAATAACTAAATCAGGAATGCGCTACTCATGATAGAGTGATTCATGGACTTAAGGTGGTAAATAAAGAAACTTGCACGACAAAGTCAGATCTACAAAGAGAGAGAGAGAGAGATTCAAATGTGATCAAAGGAAGAAATTCAAATAGAGAACTCAAAGGAGCAATTATATTTTTATCTCTCTCTCTCTCTCTCTCTCTCTCTCTCTCTCTCTCTCTCTCTCTGTGTATATACGTATATATATATATATATAAATATCTCCATACACTTATTTTTTTGATAACCTCTGACCGGGGTTTGGCTTCAGACAAATAAGTGACATGATGTTCTTTCGTACTGTAACTGTTAATTAAATCGTGGGGAACAAAACTGGGAAGAATTCTTCACTATTAGCTGCTTGACATACAAACACAGAATGCTCGACTCATTCGCATCATGTTGAACCGCCCTACCTAAACTGCACTATTTATGCTTACAGCGCATACACATTCATGATTCTTGAATATTAAGGCCATTGTTTTCTAATATCTCTTTCATGGGACACGCATAATATTTTCTAAATCTTCATTGTTGACCAGCCTATCATCCTCCATTCTTTCCTTATGACGAAAGCATTTTAAAGCACCAAGATCCTTTCTTCGTCCAACACTCACTTTTATATAATTTTTACTACATATCAGCGTTTTTCTGAACATTTTCACTCTTCTCACTCCATATATAATACAACGCTGTTCATGGCAGCAACTTTCATTCCTTTTCTTCCTTAAATATATTGAAGAGCCACAGGTAAATGATTTACTCGTGACTCACACTGACTTATACACCAAACTACCCTCCTACCTACCACATAACACGTGCTTCACATCCATCATAAAAACTTTTTTTCACCAAGTCATCTTTTGTGTCATGCTTCTTCAACACCACTGCACTACTACCTCTTTTTGGATTCTGTTCGTAAGTTTCTAGGTCACTGCATTCCATGCACATTTTTCCCCTGTACTTACAAAATCCTTAAGTTGCGTATACGAAATGCAAATATCTGATACCAGAGAGCATTCTCAAGGAGCGATCCGTGAAAAACCTGTCCTCTCACAAGAAAATATATATCTCCAAGTGGCTAAGGACCTGCTGGGTGGAAATCTACGCTGATGACCCTTACAATCTGCCTCCAAAGGGGCCTGCTGACCTAAGCCTACCTGTGGTGTACCACACGGCAGAAAATGCCTTCCAAACAGCAAGATCCCTCTCAGAAATAATTGGAAAAAACTCGGAAAAAATTGAGGAGACAAATGATAAATTCTCAAGAATCTGGGACGTGATCAAAGGCCTACAGGAATCCCTAGACAGTATTAAAACTGTGGAAACAAATAATCTTGCACGGATCTGGGATGTGATTAAAAGAGTGCAGGAAGTGATAGACAATCGCACGGATAGCCACCAGGCTCTTTTGAATGTGGCATCCAGTTTTACCTCGCCTCCCAGCAACACGGAAGTGCCCCCATCACCCATAGACCATTATGAGGGAACTCTTGGTCTCCCAACTTCTTCTCCCTCCCCAGTGCCTCCGGTGGAAGATAGATCTCTGGTGATGATTACCAGCCCTCGTGATTGTCCCCACCCTATCCCTCCCCCCAAAACCCCCCATCGTGGATGCAGATGTGAGTGATCTTGAGGGGTCTGGTGGCTGGCAGATACAAACAAGCAGAAAGAAGAGAAGAACCTCTCGTTTGCCGCTGGACCGGAGCCCAACATTCGTGTTTCACCACATAGTAATTCACAATCTACGCTCATCGGTGACACTAGATGCCATAGTGGAGTGTGTCAAGTTTCTCACTGGCTCTGACCCACTCATCTCTCACGAAATCCCATGCAAAAGTAAACATAAAGTGGCTTACAGGATTACCTGCCTATTTCAAACACCACGACGTTCTTAAAGGCGAGAATTTCGGTCCTAATATATTAGTTTCAAGATGTAACCTAATCTGGGACCAACCACCCCTGGGGAACTTACTGACACCCCAACCAGGGTCATTTCCTCCGCAAGTGCCAGCCAACCGCCCACGGCGAGTGACTGCCCACTCCCCCTTGCTAAGCCTCCATCCACCCAAATGATCAGCGCATTCATCTCCCATCTTTGTGAGTAGCCATGGATACATTAAACATAATCTCTTGGAATATTTTTGGCCTCAAGCGGAACATTCCTCTCCTAAACATGTTCTGCAAAAACTTCAAAGGCATCATTGCAATGCAAGAAACGCTCTCTGGCCACATGACCTTGTCATCTGCGAATCAGTACATGAAGACTTCAGAACCTTCTCGACATCATTGGTGCAAGTTACAGATCAAATCATAGCCGGTCGCCCGAAATGGGGCCTTTCTTTCCTGTGGCACATATCGTTAAACAATATGATGAAGGTGATGACCTACAGGAGTGACAGATTCCTGGGCCTTCAAGTGAAGGGAAAATAACAATAATTTTGATCATTACTGCATGATCCTAGGGGAGACAGTATTATTCACGATTCTCCTGTTGATCATATCTGGATGATCGGGGACCTTAATTCTCACCCCACAAAACAATTTTATAATGAACTTATTCGCTTCTGTCAAAATCATGCTCTCCAAATTAGTGATGTAATGTTCCTCCCTCCCTCCCTCCTATTCATATGTACATAATAGAGCGGACACAATTACAACCTCCTGGCTGGACCACTGCATCACATCTCCACAACTTCATGATTCTATTATGACCTGCAATATTCGCTATGATCTTGCAATGGGCTACGATCACATCCCATTACAGGTGTCATTCAGTACCCCATCCCTCCCTACCGTGAACCCCCTAACTGTGAACCCCCTAACTGACCTTCCACCAGCGGTAAACTGGGATTTTGAAAACCAACAGAAAACCAGACACATTAGGGCGACCACGGAAGCCTGGTTGTGGTCAATAGTTCAACCGGCAGATGCCTTACTTTGTACTAACACAAATTGTAGAAATGACCACCACAGGCGGGATCTGAATGAATTCTATTTGAACATAGTCTCCGCTATGCTTGCTTCGGGCAGGGCTGCCTATAGATTTCGTCAAGGTAATTCTCGTAATATATCTGGGTGGAATGACTTGGTTAAAGATCTGCATACATACTCACGAGAATGTTTTTACTGTGGAGGCAAAATGGTAGCCCCAGGGAAGGGCACACTGCATTACTAATGAGACAGGCGAGAGCGTAGTTCAAACTTGCTCTTAAGCACTGCAGATTAAATGAAAAACAACTAAGAGCTGATGCAATGTCTAGAAACTTAGAATCTGGTGATTATCCTTATCTTTGGAGAGATATCCAGTCCTTAAATCCCCAAACTAAAAAGCTATCACAGAGAGTAGGGGAAGCAGTCGGAGACAAGGCTATCGCAAGTATGTGGGGCTATCACTTCAACAATATCCTGAATTGCATAAATGATCAAGATGTAGATAACCACCTTACTGACAACATTCAATTTCATTTTGCAGACCGTATTACGCCAAGTAACATCAGCGATGCCATAAAAAGCTTACCTAATAATAAATCGCCCGGCTGTGATGGTCTTCCCGCAGAGGCTTTCAAATTCTGCCATCCGCTAATTTACATCTTGCTAGCTGCCCTATTCAATGCGTGCATAATTCACCAGTTTCCTCCAGACTCCCTACTCTTAGTTCACTTGATACCATTAATAAAAGATAAACTAAAGGATCCAGCTGACCCTGGCAACTACCGACCGATTGCAATCACAATAATCACATCGAAGATACTTGAGTTG
>NC_087201.1:115672305-115678700 GCF_015104395.2 Macrobrachium nipponense
CAGAGAGAAAAACAAGGTGGTGAAAAAGGTGGTAGCCCAAGCTAAAGCAAAGTCGTATGATGATGTGTATAATGAGCTGGGGACAAAGGAAGGATTAAAGAAGATGATCAAGCTATCAAAGGCTAGAAATAAGAGCACCAAAGATATAACACATATCAAACAAATAAAGGATCAAGAGGGTGTAGTGCTTAGAAAGGAGGAAAGACATTGTGAAGAGATGGAAAGAATATTTCGAACAGTTGTTAAATGAAGAAAATAATAGACTAATAAGAGAGGATGGGCAAGTGAACATTGGCATGGTAATGAGGTTTTCTAGGCAAGAGGTACTAAATGCACTGAAGAAGATGAAGAATGGGAAGGCAACCGGACCAGACATGATCCCGGTGGAGGCATGGAAAGCATTAGGAGATGAAGGAGTGGATATACTGTACGATCTTATGATAAAGATCCTTGAACAGGAAAAGATACCAAATGAGTGGCGTGGGAGTATATTGATCCCAATTTTTAAAGGGAAAGGCGATGTCCAAGAGTGTGGGAATTATAGGGGCATTAAATTGATGTCCACACTTTGAAGATACTGGAAAGGATGATAGATGCTAGACTGAGAGAAGAAGTACAAATAGGTAAAGAGCAGATGGTATTTATGAAGGGAAGGGGAACAACAGATGGTATATTTTGTCTGAGGCAAATAATGGAGAAATTCGGGGAAAGACAAAGGGACCTACATATGGTATTCATTGACCTTGAAAAGGCTTATGACCTGAGTCCCGAGACAAGAGGTATGGAGGAGCCTGAGGGAGAAGAAGATGGTGGCCAGAGAAGTATGTGCGATTGATACAAGAGATGTACCGGAATGTATTTACCAGAGTGAGGAGCAGTGTTGGGGAGACAGAAGGTTTTGAGGTGAGAGTAGGATTACACCAGGGGTCGGCTCTGAGCCCATTTATCTTTAACATAGTGATGGATGTTATAATAGAGGAAGTAAGGGAGACAGTACCATGGAACATATTGTATGCGGATGATATTGTTCTGTGTGCAGAGAGCAGGGAAGATCTGGAAGTGAAATTGGAAAGATGGAGACAAGTACTGGAGGACAGAGGAATGAGAATAAGTAGATCCAAGACAGAATATATGTGTACCACCACTGAGGGGGATGATAGAGAAAGTATTCAGCTTGGTGGAGAGCAAATAAGGAGAGTTGATAAGTTTAAGTATTTGGATCTTTTGTTAACGCTGGAGGAAGTATGGAAGAAGAAGTAAAACATCGGGTACAGGCAGGCTGGAACAACTGGAGAGCGGCCTCGGAGTTCTTTGTGACAAAAGAGTGCCGCTTAGGTTAAAAGGAAAATTTCAAGACAGTGGTAAGAACAGCAATGCTGTATGGTACGGAAACAGCAAGCATGAGAAAAGCAGAGCAGAAGAAGATGGATGTGGCAGAAATGAGAATGCTTAGGTGGATGTTTGGGGTGACAAGAGTGGAATAGGATCAGAAATGACTACATAAGGGGGTGGGGGTCAACTAAGGTGGTGGAAGTATCAAAGAAAGTGCAGGAGGGGAGGCTGAGATGGTATGGACACCTGTTAAGGAGAGATGAGGACACGCTGGGAGACATACTATGGGGGTGGAGGTGCAAGGAAGAAGAAAAAGAGGGAGACCAAGAAAGAGATGGAAGGACTGTGTGAGAGGAGACTTAAATGAGAAGGGAATTGATGAGGCAGAAGCACAAGATAGAAATAGATGGAAACGGCCCATCCGAAACGGCGACCCCATATAAAAATGGGAACAAGCTGGGAAGAAGAAGAAGATATATATAATGTATATATATACTACATAATATATATATATATATATATATATATATATATATATATATATATATATATATATAATGTGTGTGTGTGTGTGTGTCTGTGTATCTGTGTGTGTACATAAAGAGAGAGAAGATTACTGTGTATATACGTATGTATATGTAGATAGATAGACACATGTAAATTATTTGGCATAGTATGAGTTGTAGAGAAAATGGTCCAGATCTGACTGCTAATTGTTGCAAGGCGATTTCCGTAGTAAATAATCAAGTATAATGTAGGGAGAAGCGGTATCATAGAGGAAGACGTTTAAGAGATGTATGCAAAGTGCAACGACGGAATCTTTGGATGAGCAGGAGCTCTCGCATAACAAGTGAGGGTATAAGCGCGGTGTGGGGTTATTAAATAATGATTTTGATCAGTTAGCAAAGGAAGTCGTTTCAGGTGCAGTTGCAGTGCAGAAGAGTTAAGTGCATGATAGTACACAAGGTGAGATGAAATGTGGCTTTAAAGAAGATTTATCGGTAACTATGAAACTAGTTCTTGCCAGAGAAAAATAAGGTCTCTTTGAGAGGATTACATGCTGATAGAAGGTTTGAAAGGGTTTTCGACTACTGACGAAATGGACTTGAATAGGCAATACATACATGGAATGTAATCGGAAGTGTGTGTTTTTAGTACTCCAGGACCAGATAAGGAAACGATAGATGTGTTCCAGCAAGATGGTGATCATGTCATTATGTGGCTGAGTATAGTACGTCAAATTTGTCGGGATAAAAGAAATTTCTCAAAGGCATAAGTGAGAGGAGTAACTTCATGTGGTAAAGAAGAAATAAGATAGAAGTGACTGTAAGGGCTGATTACAGGGGCATAGCAATACGTTGTGTTGTCATTCCGAAAATGGATGGTAGAATTTTGACCAAGAATGAAGGACGGATGAGTGAAGTTTTAGGGAAGTAGCTCAGTCGGCATGTGTGTATGTGTGTGTGTGTGTGTGTGTGTGGGGGGAGGGTTGGGGGGGGGGGGGGGGGGGGGGGGGGGGGGGAGTTGGCCAAATTATTGTAATGTAAGAAATCAGAGAAAGAAAACAGCCACATTCGGGAGACATTTGCCCAGAAAAAAACTTATGAAGGAACTGATCAAGGTCTTGATGCCTAAGTTGCTGAGGAGTTTTGGTTTAGAAGGAAATTGTCGAGAATAATTAGGACTATTTTTGACTAAAACAATCTTGCTCGTGGAATTAAGTCAGCCATTCTACTGTAAAATAAAGGTATATTTTACAAATTGCTTCAATTCTTTGACATCTACTTTGATCGTGATCGCAAGCTGGGACATTTGACCAAGTTAAGGTTAATTTAATTCTAAAATATAACCAATATCTAGTGTCACTTTTTATAATTGTGTAGATGGACGATTGATATTAATTTTAAATGACATTTGTCACTATCTGTGCTATTTGATTTAAAATGAAATTGAAAAATATAAAATGGAATAATAGGACTTTGTAATATAATGTTCAAGATCTTCAAGGAAGAGACTATACTCGTCAGGATGATGATTATAATAGTAGGTTTAACTGAAATACAGGTTTATCAAAAATAACCAGATCAAACCCATCCTCACAATTATAATTTACCGGTACATTTCGATACATCGCCATCTACTGTTACATCTTTACAAAGAAATATAATTTTTCCAGAGTTTCAACAATGATGAAATAATTTTATTTTTATTATTATAACCGTATAGAAATGATTTTAGATCAACAGTCACATACATGTATATTTCCAGTTACATACATTACAGTTACAATTCTCCTCTCGGAAAAATAAATAGCGTTTCTGTTCAGGGTGTGATCTACGTCGAGAAAGAGAGAGAACCTAACCTAAACATCATCTCGAAAGATACTTGTATTTATTTAACCTTGAATACAGATGAACTTATCACGTTTGATTATCGATAAGCAAAGCATAATAGCGTAAACTCAGTATTTGACAAGGCCGCACCGAGATCAGTGAATCTGTAGCTAGCGACATAGAGTGGTAGGTCAACAAGTTGATTCTGAATTGATTCATAGATACATCGACAAACTAACCTTTCGTTCTGATTAACATCAAGCTTCCCGCTATCCTGTCATAACATCTCGGTGTTCTTGTGCCTCATAAATTTAAATATGATTTGTGTTCACTCAGAGGTAAAATAAGATTACAGCAATGATATTAAATGTAATTATGTATTTATATATACACATCCACACACACATATGTATATGTATATATATATATATATATATATTATATTATATATATATATATATATATATATATATATATATATATATATATATATGTGTGTGTGTGTGTGTGTGTAAATAAATTATTCTTGTTAAAACAGAATACGTCTCGAATACAAAATGTCCATTTAACCCTTAAACGCCGAATGGACGTACCATACGTCGACTCAAAAAAATTTTTTTTTTAAATTCGCGGAAAAATACTTATAGTCCTACCAGCCGAAAACTTTTGAATCACGCGCCTTGGGGGATGCTGGGAGTTCACGGATCGAGGTGTTGTTTTGTTTACAATCGTTACGCAGGCGCGCAAGCGCGAATTTCTTTCTTGCTGCACTAAAAAGTATCTGTGACACATCTCTGAAATTATTTTGTCACTTTGACATAATTTTTGTACCATTTTAAATTAGCTGTTTCATGGAGTATTATATATGAAAATGTGCGCATTTTTATGTAGAATACAACAAAAAAATACTCATGATTGTAGCTTTTATCATTTATGAGATATTTTTATATAAATAACGATAAGTGCCAAAATTTCAACCTTCGGTCAACTTTGACTCTACCGAAATGGTCAAAAAACGCAATTGTAAGCTAAAACTCTTATATTTTAGTAATATTCAATCATTTAACTTAATTTTGCAACTAATTGAAAGTCTCTAGCACAATATTTCGATTTATGGTGAATTTATGAAAAAACTTTTTCTTTACGTCCGCGCGGTAACTCTTCCGAAAAAAATCATACATGCGATTGTGGTAATGTTTGCACCATTTTAAAATTAGCCGTTACTTAGTTTTATATATGGAAATGTGCGCAATTTCATGCACAATACAACTAAAAACAACCCATGGTTGTAGCTTTTATCAATTTTGAAATATTTTCATATAAAAAATGATGTGACAAATTTTCAACCTTCGGTCAACTTTGACTCTACCGAAATGGTCGAAAAACGCAATTGTAAGCTAAAACGCTTATATTCTAGTAATATTCAAGCATTTACCTTAATTTTGCAAAAAATGGGAAGTCTCTAGCACAATCTTTCGATTTATGGTGAATTTATGTAAAAAATAACATTTTCTTTACGTCCGCGCGGTAACTCTTCCGAAAAAATCATACGTGCGATTGTGGTAACGTTTTCACCATTTTAGATTAGCCGTTACATAAAGTTTTATATATGAAAATGTGCGCAATTTCATGCAGAATACAACGAAAAATAATTGAAGGTTGTAGCTTTCCTCATTTTTGAAATATTTGCATATAAATCACGATAAATAGAAAAAAAACCACGTTCAGTCAACTTTGACTCTACCGAAATGGTCGAAAAACGCAATTGTAAGCTAAAAACTCTTACAGTCTAGTAATATTTCAGTCATTTATCTTCATCTTGAAACAAATTCGAAGTCTCTAGCACAATATTTAGATTTATGGTGAATAAAAAAAAAAAAACTTTCCTTCCCTCCGCGCGCGGATTCTCCGCCACAAATCTCCGAAATGCGTACATCCCATTCTCGGAATATTTGCTCCGTTTCATATTAGGCATTTCATAGAGTTTTATATATGAAAATGTGCGCAATTTCATGTAGAATAAAACGAAAAATATTTGAAGGTTGTAGCTTTTCTTATTTCCGAAATAGTTGCATATAAAAATATATATATAAAAAAAATCAACATTCGGTCAACTTTAACTCATCAGATATGGTCGAAAACTGCATTTGTAAGCTAATACTCTTACAGTATAGTAATATTCAATCATTTGTCTTCATTTTGAAAGAAATTGGAAGTCTCTAGGACAATATTTAGATTTATGGTGAATTTTTGAAAAAAATATTTGTTTACGTCCGAGCGTTACGAATTCATGCATTATTTTGTGATAATATTTTCTCTGTTGTTGCTTTTATCGTTTTACAATGTGTTATATACCAAAATGATTGCAATTAGTGGACATTACAACGAAAAAAAAGTAACTTGTTACCTTTAACCGTTTTGCGCACAGTGCGATTTGAATACAATTATATATGAAATTTCGTTTTTGCGCTATCATATATTGCATTATTTATATATGATAATGATAATTTTTTTCATTTCTGATGGTTGCATACTAAACTTCAGCCAATGACAAAACTAGGAGTAAAAAATGAACTCTTAATCTTGAAAACTAAGCGCGCTGTGATTTTTTGAAAAAAATATTTTTTCCGCTTCCGCGCTCACTCTGAAACATCTCCGGCACACGGGAGACTTTTTTTTTTTTACCGCTTCGGCGTTTAAGGGTTAAACACTGGTGTAAAGCCAAGGAAT
>NC_087201.1:115679200-115691700 GCF_015104395.2 Macrobrachium nipponense
TGTAAAGCCAAGGAATATATTTCGGTGGACTAACTTCCACCCATATCAAGTAGTGAATAACAGAAGGGGGTGGGGGGGAGTGGGCCAAATTATTGTAATGTAAGAAATCAGAGAAAGAAAACAGTCACATTCGGGAGACATTTGCCCAGAAAAAAACAGTTACATTAGCGAAATATATAGTGGGATATATGCCCTTAGGTGATGCTTAGGGTCACTGCTAAGCCAATGTTGGTTCTGTTAATTGTCTTAATCTGCTTTATTGTTGCCTTAAGGAAGATATTGTCTATATGGTCAGAGTTCCAGGCTCCGTTGGAAAGGCTAACTCTATTATCTAGTTTCATCAGTGCAGATTCTACCATCTGACATTTGTAACGACACCTGCTCTTGTATAAAATTTGGGATGAGTTCCAATTCACGGTATGGTTACTTTTATTTGTATGATAGAAAATTGCTAAACTATGTTGTCCAAATCTAAATGATCGTTTATGTTAAGTTAATCTTTCCAAGAGAGATTTTCCTGTGAAACCATAGTAGGACTTATCACAATCCCTACAGGGAACTTCATAAACCCCTGTGTCTTTGGAAAATGGTTTCTGTCGAACTTTAATTAAGGATTTCCCCAGTGTATTCAGATAAGTGAAGATGAAAGGGTCAGGTTGGTCTAAGATTTGTGTAATCTCTAGTAAATTGTCCACGTGAAGGATTATGATTTTGTTTGCGTATTTTTCCTTTTCTTTGTTTTCTGTGGCTTTGTAAAAATGCTGTTTGCTTCATATATGGCTTTTTCTATTATGTACTTGGGGTATTTAATAAGATAACTTGGTTACTGATTGTTTCAAGTTCTTTGTTAAGATAACTTGGGGAGCAAATTCTTAAGGCTCTAAGAAATAAGTTACTTGCTATGCAGAGTTTAACTGAAATGTCATGATAGCTGTAAAAATGTATGCATGAAAGTGAGAATGTTGCTTTCCTGAAGACAGCGTATTTGTGGTTGTTTTTAATTCTGATGATTAAGACATCTAAAAAGGGGTTTTGGTTATTTTTTTTTACCCCATCTACATTTTTGTGTAATTTTTCAGTGTTATCTGATGAGATCTATATAAACTGGCACGGGGACATTTATTAAAAAATTCTGGGTTAAATAACCAGCCATAAATGCGTTGTTGACGGTCCAATTAATAGCATGCCTTGCCTTATGTTTATCTAGAGTATCTTGCATGATAGAATTAGGATTAACCATATTTAAAATTTGAAGTAGAATGGGAAAAAATAGCCGAATCCCCTTTTTAGATGCCTTAATCATCAGAACTAATAACTACAAATTCACACTCTTCAGGAAAGCGACGTTCTCACTTTCATACATACATTTTTACAGCTATCATGACATTTCAGTTAAACTCGGCATAACAGGTAACTTATCTCTTAGAGCCCTGAGAATTTGCTCACGAGATTTTCTTAACAAAGATCTTGAAACAATCAGTAACCAACTTGTTAAAATACTCCAAGCACATAATAGAAAGAGGTCGAAGGAAGAAGGGTAGAAGAAGCCGAGGATTCCAGAACACCTGGAGGAGTCAATAGGCTTTCTCCTCACTAGTGCTTAGCACAGTCCCACCTTCTTATAGAGAATTCTGACCCTTTCCATCCAGAGGAGAGTGCTAGATTCTGTTTCTTTCACTTCTTTCTTATCCTTTTGTAAATGTTTCTATTTTTTTACTGGTTATATCTTTTTATTTATAGTTTTCTTCCCTCTTCATCTTCGCCTTTAGGCACCTCTTTCTGTTGTATGCTCTGCTTAGGCAGAGCCCATTCGCCAGGAATTCTGGCATATGAACTAGTAATTCATTCAGAATTACTATCAAGGCATACGCAGCCCTTGAAGATATGCCCCATTAAAGGAGTAGGCTTGTAATAACAGTGCCATACACTAGGCACCTAACATTCCATGAGACTAGGGGTACTCATAACGGGCAAGAATGCTATACATTTAGCTTAGCCTAACAAGGCAATATTATTTTAAGCATGGCTCGTTTATATATTCAATCTCATTTTACTTGTTGATTAAGTATTTCTACCTAGTCTCGACATTTTTGTGTAATTTTCAGTGTTATCTGGTGAAATCTATATAATGTATAATTTTGCCTATTTTCTGAGGAGGATTACTCCTTTCCTTAATTCTATCCTTTGATTTAGCATAATATTCTAATGGGAGAAAATGCTTATACTGTATGACAGAAGTAATAAATTCTATAGGGTGTTGTTTATCATAATACGTAGCCCACTGGCACGGGGCCATTTATTAAAAAAATTGGGTTAAATAACCACCCATTAATGCGTTGTACTGGCCCTTCAAGGCCAAATAATAGCATGCCTTGCCTTATGTTCATCTACAGTATCTTGCATGATAGAATTAAGATTATCCCTGTTACCCATATATTTTAGGGATAGTATAATTTTAAGTAATAACTACTAGAACTTGTTAGTAGATATATGTGTGACACTCATTTTTAATTTTAGTGCTGGTTGGATGTTGCAGAACAGGCGTTGTAAACCTCTCTATAGCCGGGAAGCACAGGTGTACGTGTATGTATGTAGGATATAAGTGAGTGGTCCAGTGTGTTTAGGGGTATAATGAATTGTAAATGGGGCTTTTATGAATATATTTAAAAGACCTTAATATGTAAGTTATCTCATTACCGGTTTCATCTGTGATATGCCAGTTCAGGAATGAACATAGCATTGACGGGTGTTTTGTCAATTTCTTGAATTTCTTTCTACTAGAGAAGTGGGCCAATTGAGTATGTTATGTTTGTGTGATTTCAAGGGAAAGGGCAGGATTTTATAGTTTACCACATTTATCTTGTTAGTAATTAGAGAAGCTTTAATGATGATTGGGGAATGATAAAATTTGATTATGGTATGTCGTAAGATTTTCCTCTTACTCTTTCTACTGGTAAGGTTGTAGAGTTTTTGTGTGGCACTGACGTGACTAGTGGTAAGTGCCATTGATTTTTTTCTAGTGACATTTTCCCTTGTGAGCTTAAGGGCCCTCAATGGCGTAAAGAAGAACCCTCTCAGGTTTCCATCTATTATCTAATGAATCAATTCTTCAGTAAGAAGTCCTTGAACTGCTATGTTCAGTGAGTTTCTTTCCCTCTTCTTGGTACTTATAAAAATAAACTTATAAAAAGAAACTCAGCAAACATTAATAGCTCGGTAAAAATGAATATAGGGTACATTCCTTATATAGCCAAGAGTGAAGGCTAATATAATATACCAAAGTACACTTTTTGCTTAAAAGGATGGTTGCAGTCTGAGTGACTATAAAGTACCCACTCCATTTCCGGTAATAGATTAGACCTTATATTCACAAATATTCAAGTTATCACCAAGTCCAAAGACTGAGTATACAGCCACTTCAGACCATTTGTCTACTGAGATGAACATAGCCGTCAGTCAATATATTCTTAATGCCCCATTGGAAAAACGTTCTGGCTGAAATCTAGAACCAATTGGGATTGCATTAGTAAAGCTTGTGAGGCACTTAGTATTTCAGATGCTGTATTACATCCAGGTTCCAAGAAGTTGAAAGAAATTCTGGTGTGAAGTATGTCCCTCTCCCCGCTCTTTCTCATGGTGACCCCTAGTCTTACAAAATTTGCGTTTTGCTCTAGGAGTGTTAAGTAAATTCTTGATAATCATGATAGTTGAGGTGGAAAAGATCCTGGTGGTTTCATCCCTTGGTTTTTTAAAAAAGGTTTCTAGTGTCTTGCCTCATAAATTAGTATATTCTATAAATTTTTGTGTCAATTTGGTAGCTTTGCAGATGAACGCAAGCTTAGTAATTAGTCCAGTAATTAAAGAGCTGAGGTTGGGAAAAATTGCTTTATTTTGTTTCTCAACATATTTTGACAGTAAATTAGGTTTAATAGTCATGATAAAAAATCTATCTTGATCTTCTCACTGCTAATGCCCTAAATTGGCCCTAATCCAAGATGGCCGCCATCACCAATCTTTAATACCAAAAAATTAAACATCTTCCTAACTTATAAAGCTAAAAATGCAAACAATGTATGTAATCGTATGTTTTGGGGGGCAAGGGAATTCATCTAAAGCAATTTCAATAAGACTGAGAAGATATTAGAGCCTGATTGTGACAACCTTCCTTAATTGCATTCCCAAATTTAATATCTAGGAAGCTGAATCATCCAGAAGCTCTGCTTCACTGTTCACTGCAGCATTATTGCAGGCAATTCCCTTGCAGTGACCATAAGCCAGGGTGCACAACAATCCATTTTTGTGACAGGAACAAGTATTTTTGTCACACTTGCGTGACAGTTGCATTTGACTAGTTTCAGCAAAGATACTGGAGCAGCATCCCTCTGCATTCTCATTGGCTTGAGTTTCTCTAAATTCTGGTCTTTGTGGATAAACCAACCCCACTTTATTGGACCAAGATGATTGCCTTCCCACGTCTATACCTGTTGGTACACTGTAACTGTGGTACTTTGCTGCATCAAAGGTGTGTGGAAGAGATTCAGGAGGCAGATAGACCGACCTGGACACCACTTTGCTACTGAAACTAGCTCTGAAACTAGCTGCTCTTTCAAAGTCAAGGCTGTTTCCAGGCTTACAGTTATATAAGATTTCTAGAGCAGCTTGCCCATGCTTGTTGACATCATCATGACATTGATTTTGCCTTCATGAATAACTGGGCATGATCCTTGAGCTGATGGCATTTGCTCATTGCCATGACCTTTCCTATGCCGTATGGCCTTGATGTTGTATCACACCCTGTGTTTCCATGCAGGAAGAGCAATGATACAGTAAGGTCAGGAGTTAGATGATTTTGCAGGATCTGGATGTTGATGATCTTGCTGGCTGTCTGCAAGAAGATATAATGATGTCTAGGACTTAGATGGTGCAGGAGCAGGACCAGCAAGTCGGTGTCATCCCCTATTACTACCACTGGATCTCCTTTTGGCCATAGCACATGCTGTTGACACAATGTCGTAGTGGGCATCACTAGTACTGTGTTGGACTTCAACTCCAGGTATTTTCAGCTCATTATCAATAAATTGGAGAAACTTTACTTTGTTCCTGGGGTTTGCAAGGAAAGTCTTCTTCTTCATGGTCAGCTGTATTTCTGACTTAAAGTTAATGTCTTATCTGATTTTGAGCTGGCACGTCTCTGGTGTGCCTTATTCTTGGTAGAGGGACCTCTTCCATAGCCATCAAATATGAAACAGCATGTCTGAAGTGATAAAGTATATACCGCACATACAAACTGGACAGACTGGCATATGATGTGATGGACTTTGTTTTGGCTAAGCTTCAATGATTATGAAAGCTATCCACCGCAACTGCTGGTCAAAGGTGATGACTGGAGTTATGTTGTACCTGCTAGCGTGGTCCATAATATATTCCAACATGGAACACACACAGGTAGGGTGAGATGGCGTGAGGTCAATCATGGGCAGTATTATGTCAGGTTTTCCAGGATGTGGGATGTTGTGATGTAGCATCTGCATGTACCCTGACCACATAGGTTGTGGTTTAGGAAAGTGGAAGGCTACTGTCCACATCAAATCGAGGCTGTCATTTTGTATGTCTCGTTGAGACACTTCAATATTGGTATACATAATTTTGATAAGAACTGTATTTGAATTTCTCTGTTCAACCAGATTCACTTGAGCTAACTGCTTGATGACCTCCATGTCCACCTTGCATCGTGGGATATTCCTGGTGCTCTTGCCTGCGGGGGTAAGTGCTGCCATTTGGCCCATTACATGGACTGATCCATGGCCATCTTAGGTTCTGGAGACGTGGTCACCACTGTCTGGTTGGTACTGGAGGAAAGAGCCGTGCAGTTTCTTCTGGAAGTTCAACACCTTGCCTGCTGCAGCATTGCATCTATACATGTTTGCTTCTGTGCATGCAGAAGCCAAGTTTGCTGATCTTGTTAACCAGATCACGGTGACCATCCTTGTTTTCGAGTGTCACACCGAGACCAACTTGCAGGGTGGAAGAAATGAGCGAGGGCATGTTGATTGCACGATAGCCTGACCAATTGAGGCCACATGCAACTGTGCATTTCTGCTCTTGATAATGCTGCTTAGGAGCATTCACAATGAATAAGGGAGGTATGCAACATTTGAATTAACAGAACACATTTCTTCTGAATTTGGGTACTCCAAATTAGGAAGTTTCATGAATTTTATCTCTGTTCTTATGAATTCCCCAACTGTTTTAGTAAGTCTGTCCATATCATAGAGTTCTTTCAATTAACTTGCTCTGTCATGTGCTTCTTGGATAATAGTTTTAACACTGGACTTCAGAGTAATGCTATTAGTACATTGTCTGATGGTGGTAATTGTTACCCTTGCACCATAGTGGTTCTCTAGCTTTTGCTTCAGTTGCTTGAGGATGTACACTTCCTCCTCAGTCATGCTACTCTTTCTCATCATAGCTAGGGGCAAGCATTGCAGTGTGATGGTCTCATCATAGTTGTTTTCCAGAAAGTCAATTTCATATTGAACAGCATCAGCTTTGGATTTGCTTCTAGGTCGACCAGCTTTTTTTCTCTCTCTGAAAGATTTGCACTCGTCAGATGCAAATCCTGGAGGGGCCTTTCCCTTCATGAACATATCCTTGCACTCGTGATGGTATAGAGCCTCCTCAGCTGGTAGATCATTTATCATAGAAAGACGAGACTTTACTTCCAAGGTCCAATCATCCTCCCTAATGTGACAGTGACTGATATTCTTTTGAAATCCTAAAGTCATAACATGACTGTATCTGTAGCTAGCTCTGGTAGGATTTTTCTTTGATAGAGACATTTCAACAAGCACCCCACAGAGGAGGCTGTGGTTTTGAAATCGAAAGACATTTTCTTCTTCTGATCTCAGGTATGGCTTACCCACTTCAGAAGAATCACGCTTTTTGACAGACTTGATGGTTTTGGGATTTGTGTGCCTACTCCTGCAGACTTTGTGCACAAGAATATCACGACTTTTTTTAAAGCCCGCTTCTGGATAAGTTTCTCTCTTTGTTTGCACTGTTAATACCAGTACACCCTTTCTTTGCCAGCTTGACATACTCTTTGGGCTTGCCTAGATAAATTACTTTTCTACAGACGACACACGCCATATCTGTTCAGTCTTAGTTTATTAATCCATACTACAGTCATGCAGTTAATCCATGCACATGCAACCTGTACAAATTAAATGAATTTCAAACATTATCAGTTTAGAAACATTGCATATAACATAGGTGAAAACATGCTGTAGATTACAAATAAGGCAAGGTAAAATCATTAGTTAATTGTTATTTACACAGAAATTTAGAGGATGATTGCAATTATCTGAAAATAGGTCACATACCAGCCAATATTACCATGCTTAATGAATTCGTTGACCTGAAAAACATAGGGTTAGACACTTTGTTTGGATTTATAGCTCTAATAGCCTGGATGATATTTTGACATACGGTAGCATACTAGCGTCGGCCATCTTGAATTAGGGTAGATTTTCTATCCGGAATAGTAGACCTGATTTCGTGTTGAATCCAGTTGAAAAAAATAAGACAATTTTTTCCAACCTGACCACATTTTTTCACTTGAATTACTGGACTAAATTCAGTGTGTGTTCCAAAGATTGGCATTGCTGCAGACTGTTATATTTAAGCTACTTTGTAAGTGTGTGGAATCCAAAGGATTGGTAGCTGATGATCAATATGCACATAAGAAGCAGTTAGATACCTGCTATACCCTTGCAGATTTGACATGCCATTTGCAAAAGAACCACGCGAAGTGTATGAGTGCAGAGTAATTCAAATAGAATTTAGTGCTACCTTCTATTCAGTAAATCATAAAGCACTATGTAAATTTCAGAATGTTGGAATGAGTGGATATGTTTTGGAGTACACACACACACACACACACACACACACACACACACACACACACACACACACACACACACACACACACACATATTTTGATGGCCGAAGATGTCTATGTTATTTTATGTCAGTTTCATTTGATTTGAGTTCATTTTATACTTATACCTCCTGTTTAGTCATATAAATTTGATGTATTTTATAGAGTTTGCTCTAACATTACTGATAATAGGATGCATAGTGGAAAAAAATGGAAAACAATTGGAAACCACTCACAACCATAATGTTGTCAGATTTCCTTTTAATTCCTTGAATCCTAATTTATTCAACCGTTAGTCAAGATGTTGACCTCCCCTTAGATTTATCATTATCAGAAAATCCTGTTTAATGCCCATTCTATAATCTTGAGTTCTTGATGTTGTCTATACTCACGAGGAACCGCATAAAGTAGGTTTATTTACGAACATTGATATTAAAATTGCTAGTAAGTTTCAAACAAAAATCTAAAACAATCCATCGTTTTAATTGATTATACCAAAAAGTTTGACCTTCGGTTTTCTGTTCATAACTTTGCATTTTGCTAATTTTTGTTTGAAGGACGTGACTTTATATTTGTCAGCTTTAGTTCAACAAAGTACTCCCTAATTGGCTTCCCTCTACGCCAACAGAAATATTTTGTAACAGGCTATTGTAGAAAAAACTTTGGTCCCTGGGTAATTTTGATACCAATAATCAATGGCAATTTATCCTCAAACTTTACTGGTCTATTTAGTTTATGAGTTGATTTTACTTCTACCTTTAGATGTTCCGCTGTGTATATATGAAGGCTTTGTGATATGGGTATGGCAACGAAATGAAATATCTAAAAGATTTTACTGGTTGTTACTTTGTAGCAGGCTTACATTTTAATAATGTTTACATTGCTATATTTATTACATTATAATTATTATTTACATAATATTTATATGTCTTCTCAGATGATCACTTGGAATAACCGTCTTTTGTGTTACTCTATATATTTTTTCGGCTGCTAGCTATAAATGCTGACTGGCACTGTGATGGAAGGGCAAATGAATCTATCCTTTAGAGCGCAGTTGTAACCATCGTTATCCCTGCTCTCACCGTTTCTCTTTCCTTTACGCCCTGTTCATGTAAGAGCACTGTGCAAGTGCTTGCTCACTGAAGGTCTTAAACCACCACACGGTCCTGATTCTTGCTTCTCATATGAGCAAAGCAATTTTGTTAACTTTTCCCCCTTTTGACTTTTCATTATATTATTCTAAAGCAGAGGTACCCAGCCTTTTTAAGGTAACGAGCACTCACCTGTTGCCTGGGTATTTATGAAAACACCACCATGTTTAGGATTTTATAATAAGGCCAGTTAGTAGCGCTTATTTTAAACTTCTTTTCACCGAAAATTTACAGCAAAATCTTGCGCAACTAGGATATTTAAAAATTGATCAACGTTTATTAGACATGTGCAACACATTACAAAATACATTGAATATGCTTTAATAGTGAGTTGCAGACTTGGAAAAAATAGCAGTTTTGCAGAGGCGATTCACAGATAAATATTGTAAAGCTGAGGTATTTATTATGATGTTATTAAAGCTTTTCAAATGTGCAAATTATGCATTTAAGTATATCGTATCATACGCAGCTGGTTTATTTGCTTGTCAAAATAACATTTGACAGAATGCAAAGATTTTCAGAAAGACCCGGCATACAATATGAAATACTGACAAGTAAAATACCGCACACAAGATCCTTGCACACAGTCAATGTAACTATCATGTAGTGCATCTTGACATCTTTAAGATTCCGTGCAGCCATTGGCTTTTTTTATTTCACTGAGATGTTTTGATATAATTGTAAAATATCAAAGTCAAGTCAGTAATTCCTCTGGAATATATGTGAAAAAAAAATGATCTGAAATAAATTGTTTTATTCACAAAATAAAAGCTAAATGATAATTCTTTGAGCAAATTGATTCAAATACAAAATTGTTATAGATCTTTTGAAATTATGTTACGGTTTTCGTAAAGTACGATGTATGTCTCTGACCTTCAAAATGATAGCATAAAAAACAAAGACAAATACATTTTGCTGCAAATGCAGACACGCTTCCAAACGAAAAATCGTAAATAAAAAAACATGTAGGATAAGCAGCTGCTTTTGGTAGCAGTCTCTCTCTCTCTCTCTCTCTCTCTCTCTCTCTCTCTCTCTCTCTCTCTCTCTCCTCGGATGTTACATGCATACTGCAACTAGGGTTAGACTCGATTTTAGTTTTTGCATCGAAAATTAATTTTCATGTACACCCATGTAAAAGTAGAAATTGATCAAGACGGTGGAATAGTTACCTTTGAAATGTTTTAGGAATATAGAGGAAGGCAAAAGTATTCAGGGAGTTAGTTTTTATGGGGAAAAGGACGGAATGTAAATGTCGACTCTGCGATTCGGTATTTCCATATATCAAAGCAAAGAATTTATATATATATATATTATATATATATATATATATATATATATATATATATATATATATATATATATGTTTTCCCCTTACCCTTGGCTCTGGAATGATCTCCCATTAAATTAGTTTTCAGAGGTATATGGAGATCTCATTTGGCTTGTTTTATAGTTGATGCTGACCCATATTTCTCTCCTTTTTAGAATCTGAGAGCTCGGCTGGATAAGAACGTGCGTCTAGATTTAATTGCCTCGCTTGAGGTTGTACTGCATCCCACTGGCTTTGTCGTATTTTTGTCTTTTGTACCGATTATAAGTAGGTAAGTATGTAGTAGTTGATCATTACATTATCATCTTTGAATTTATAATTTGGAAAGTTTAATTACTCCTATAAATTATAGAAAAAGAAAAGGGAGAACTTATTCTCCTCAAGTAGATGTATATTGCAAAATGAGAGAGAGAGAGAGAGAGAGAATGTTTCCACAATTTTGCGCAATTTGAGGAAGTTTCTTGTATAGGAGTGTTATGGCCAGTGGTGACTTCATGTTGCCAGTTGTTTAACAGTCGCGCATTATCTGTTGCAGGTGGCGGGGTTAGGGTAGGATGCGAGAGCGCCTCGTTCAATGATAGAGGAAAACAAACAGTTAAATATACGGTCAGCTGAGACTGACTGACTGTCTTGACTGACTGACTGACTGAGCGTGTGCTGATTTTGTATGAGTGAGCGGCGTGAGTGTGTGCGTGTTAGTGATGTGCGTGTGTGTGTGTGTGTGTGTGTGGCAGGCCGAAGGAGGACCAACAGGTAAAGAGAGTTGACGACTACGGTTGCCTCAGTCGAGGCTTGTCCGCCGCACCGAATGTGCACCGCCATCATCACTACCAATACCACCACCACCCACCACCTGTCGCTTCCCCGTCACCCATGACCACCTCCAACAGCATCACTACTGCCACCGTATCACGACGCGCCCCTGCTACTTCCTCTTTTTGCCCCACATAGTGTGTGGCACGATCGCCAGCCCTTTGGGCAGGAAAGGGGCTCGACACTCAAAGAGCGAGAGTGCCGTTTGCCCAAAAAGTGGCACTCCATTAGCAATTTTTTTTTTCAATAAAATAGAAAGAGAGAGAGAGGGAGAGAGAGAGAGCAGGAGAGGGAGAGAAGGAGAAGAGAGTGGCAGAGACCTGTTGGCTTACACGTAAACAGGTGGTGGTGATAGTGAGTGGTGGTAGTCTCAGACGTCGCTGCGTGCCGCGAGCGCGTGCCAACGCCACATGTTAGTAGCGACAGACAACTTCATCGCCATTCTCATCTTGATGACTTGTCTGCAGTCCTGAAGTCTTCAGGAGCAGGAAAATGTGGCACAGAGGCCATCGTGTGGCTGATGTTCTCAGATGTTGAAGGTTGTGACCAGAGTGTCATGAATTACACGGAAGGAAGATGAAGTCGATGCGGATCTGGTCATAAAGAGAAGGAAAGATACGTCAGGTATTTTTTCGCTCTCCAGATTTCTTCATTGAGATTCAGACCCGAGTCATAATAAATCTTAGAAGTGGGTTTTGTTAGATAGAGTGGGGTTTTCGTAGATATTTCAGGGACTGTTCTTTGAGCGTGTTTGAAAGAAGTGTTTTTGTTTCCATTTTTATTGTCCTCGCTGTGCATTTTTGAGGAATTGTAGTGAGGAGAAAAGGATCCGCAAAAGTTTCGGAAAATGAGTTTCCTCAACTCGCTACAGCAGGTGGTGGCTGGGGTGACCAGCAGCGTGTCCAACCTGTCCCTGTCCCCAAAAAGGTTTCCCTTCGGCAGGGAAAATAGTACTGGAGGGGCGGACACCACCACCCCATCCACCACCATGCATCAGCCCTACCATCAACGTGCTGGGAGCTCGCCCAACACGAGGCTAGGCCCGAAATTGGTGCCCACGCCAGGAGCGGGCACGAGTACCAGCCCACGCCCCCAGCTGAGAAGCAAAGGCTTCATGAATCACATGGTGCAGCCACCTCCTATGCAGCAGCAACAACAGGTGCCACCCCCGAGGAAAGAGAGGGAGCGCCGGCCCCTTCCTGTGCTGCAGTGCGGCGACCGGTATACTTACTGGCCCGAGTATGACCCCAGTCAAACATGGTAAGTGATT
>NC_087201.1:115696700-115717915 GCF_015104395.2 Macrobrachium nipponense
TGTACAGCATTGTATAGAAATCCTCAGCAATTTTTATCACTCCATATGTTTTGTTTATAATGTTTCCATTTTCATCCTTTAAAGCAAATATCTGATGGCGCCCTGTTCCAAGTCGTCGTTTCATCAACTTGATGCGTTTTCTCTTCTTTAGTGTTTCCTCAGTTTTGTTCTGATTGTGTTTACAAATGTCTTGGGTATTTAGTTTGTATATTGTTTTGGATGGTTCTACTAGTCCTATTTCATCTCTCTTGGATTTTACCTTCATTTCTAATCGTTTCTTTATTAGGTTTTTGGTGTTTTCTGATAGTTTTCCTTGCTCTTGTTTAGTGCCTTTGCACCTATCTCTTGTGCTGATTCCAATGCAAATTTTGTTAAGTTACTATATATATTATATAGATAGATGCCACTGGTACTCATTCAGAGACGAACCTTGGATCCCTCCAATGTAAGCACCTTGATAAACGTCAACTTTTCAGCGTTTCTGCGATGATCAACTAAGACCATTAATTAGTTGTTTTCGTCAATCCATAGAAAATTTTCTTGTAGCACTCGGCCGAGTAAGTGAAAAATGGTAAAGGAAATCCGTAGAGTGTTTGAACGGGTTCCTAAAGCTGAAACACTTACCGGGTAGGATGCAGAGTAGGGAGACACGGGTAGGAGTGAGAGATTCTAACCATTCTTAGAATACCGTTTCCTGACCTAACCTGACCCTTACCTCCGCAACCTAACTTAAGGCTCCGTGGCCTGACCTGATCGGAGGGACTTCGCCCCCCTCTCCATTATTACTGAATAACCCTGTCTCCCTACTCTAAATAATTTTCCAATTTTCTACTCTTTGTACATCAGGAAAAATAATATTAATAATAGGTTCATGTACACACAAATGTGCATTTGCTCTTGTACACCCACGTAAAATAATTTTGAAATAAAAAGCTTTTACCCAACTGCCTATACATAAACGCAGGAAGCCACTTAACACTAGCATTATTAACGCTAGTGTACCAAGGAATTTCCCTACTGGTTTTTCTTGTACTATACTACGAAGGTTATCGGTATTTGTAATTGTTACTAAGTTTGATCTTACTGGCATTTCAACATATGTACGTTATTGGCCTTTGTAACGATTACAGTAGTGATTCACGTTAGAGGTTGTATTCATAATATAACGAATAAAACTTAGTTTATTATAGTGGATTATTTAGTCTTTGTACATTTGAAAAACAATTTAATGTTATTGATTTTGAAATAGAAACTTTCGGGAACAATAACTTTTCAGCTCTTTGCCAACATATGTATCTGCGAAAGCAATATTAAAACCATTTTTATGAAGCATTTCTTTTATTAACTGAAGTTCTGAATGAAGATAAAATAACTTGGAAAAGCACTTTACGGAAAACTAAACTAAAATTTTAGTGTTCTGAGTTACAATAATCAAGAAACAGGGATAATTATCTGCAGATGTAAGTATTAAAAATGTATCATCTACATAACGTCGGTAAAACAGTGGCTTAAATTGCGGAGACAATGATTTAGCCAAACAACTTCGTGATGACGTAAAAAGACATTAGCCAAATGAGGACGGAGAGGGTTTCCCATTGTTAAACATGAAATAACTTGCAGTTTGATTTGCTTAGCCATTTGGTAGTAGTTTAATGGACAATGGTAGGCGAGAACCTCAAGAGGTGACTTATTGGATGGAACAGGCAAGGCAGGTAACATTTTTTTAAGGTCTGAAAGACAAAGTATGCGTTTGGAGGGAAAAATTAGAATTGTTTGTACTAAATGTGGGCAATAGGCGTTAAGATAACTTGAAGGAATGGTTAAAAGGTTAACAGATGACAAGATAGATTAGCGTGTTTTGTCAGTTTGGTCAGGTGAAAATTACTGTTGTATAACTAGGTGGTTATGTGAGTGTGTGTGTGAGAGAGAGAGAGAGAGAGAGAGAGAGAGAGCCTATTATCTAAGAAATGATAGTCCGTGCACAGGAAAGGGGTGAGTGGCACGGTGTAGAAATGGTGACGTTCGCAACTTATGAGCCTTCTTTATAGTTTGGTTCTGAGTCAAAAGATAAATATTGCCTCAACGGCTGTCTGTTTCTTCTTGAGCCATACCCGATTGGGGTAACAATTCATTGAGGAACATGTGAAAGGATATATATATATATATATATATATATATATATATATATATATATATATACTTGTAAAAAATTCCCCTTCGGTTAAGCATACATGAAAATATATTAATTCCGAGGTAGAGCGAATTAGATATTAAAGGACATTGCAGCTCGATGTATGTATATGAATCACGGTAATGTGATATGACTAGTTATATGTATATATATATAAATATATATATATATATAATATATATATATATATATATATATATATATATATATATATATCGTGTGTATATATATATATATATATATATATATTATATATTATATATATATATATATATATATATAGTGTGTGTGTTTGTGCACTGTATGGTAGCCTGTTTTTTTGTGTACATTTAAATAAGTTACTCATTTTCGTATAGCTAGAAATTCTAAAGAAAGTGTTGATATTTCTTTTTTACCTTTGAAAAATTATTGGTGAACCTGTTAGCTTCGGGTAATGTTTTTTCTTTATGAAAAATCCCATCTGAGTAATAGTTCTGCCAAGAGAAGGGGAGCCGCCTCGAAAGTATGGCAAATAATGGGTCTGTTGGGACTTGGGCTTATGTTGCGAGAGTGCTGTTATTGGGGAGATATGATTTCGGGTATTACTTAAGAGAGAACCGGAACTACAGTAAGAGATTTTCCACTCATATTTGTTTTTGTTTTCTAGATTGAAAGATGCATAAGGTTTCTTTTTGTGCATATATATAAATATACAATATATATATATATATATATATATATATATATATATATATATATATCTATATATATATATATATATATATATTATATATATATATATATATATATATATATATATATATATATATTTATATTGTGTGTATATAATATATATACATACATACATAAGAACTTTGGTTTGATGTAAAAATGGCGTATCAGCGAGGTTGAGTTGTGTCTCCACGACATAATTGTCCACTGCGTGTAGAAAATTATGACCAGGAGGAAAGTTATTTGAGGAAATGGTAACAAGTAATAAGATGGGGCAATGAAGCTTATAATGAATGGTGGAAGAATGGAAAGCTGTTGATTTGTGGAGGTGATGGTGGATGTGGGAGAAGTGAGTCACGGTATTAGTGAAGCAAGAAGGTCAGCTTAGTCTGTGCAAAAAGGTTGGGAGTTTTGTGTGTGTGTGGAAAGGTGAACTTAGGTGAAAGGACGCACGAGAGTATTTTTTAGATGATTTTGTCATATGGAAGAAAGGAGACCGATCGGTTAATAGTGCTTGGCTCCGAAGGGTTGGGAGGGAGGAGTGGAGGGTCTAGAACTTGTTAGGTAGATTGCGTGAAAGAGGCAGTGAAAGGGAAAAGCCGTAATTGGCAGGAAATGCGAGTGTGTTTTCTAGATAGTGGTTTTTACCGTGTTTCTATTGAGCCTCGTGTAAATGTATGAAGCAGTTACTGCTGTGGAAGAATCATGCATTGTATCCAACAACCAACGATTCAGGTTGAGATATTTTGCCTTGCAGCCACTTTCTTTTATGGAAGGTGTGTATATATATTATATATATATATATATAATATATATATATATATATATATATATATATATATATATATATATGTATTCTCATAGTAAAAACTAGGTATTTTAATACAACATAGTAATTGTCATACCTTGGATGTACTGCCCTTCCAATTTTTAGTAAATAAGCTCTGAATGCAGATACGCGATGGGACTCGAAGTTGATTCACGTGCCCTTTTATTCCTAGCACTGGGAGAGCTTGAGCTGATGATTAAATGGTGTGTGTGTGGTTAATCCTCTGTGTGTAAGTCCTCCAGCACGCGAGGTATAAGAGGATCTCTGAATAGCCATTTGTCCTCGTATTGTTACACAACGATGGTCAGATGAGACGTTTTCATGAATGGGGCGAAACGATTGTCGGTGATAGACTCAATGAAAGTTTCGCAAGGCGTGGAGGACGCGTTCCTTCTTTACATTTATGCTGATGACTGGTGGAAACACATTTATGAAACTGAATGAACTTGCTTCCTTCTCCTTTAACTGGGATGAGTGAGTACCAGCGATGCATAAACTGGAATAAATGTTGGGTCTCTTCATTGAACAAATAGAAAATTAAAAACGTTTCATGAACTGTATGATGATTAACTGAATGTTGTTAAGAATACGCTTGATTTTAATGACTAGTTGTCTGTTAATCTGATAAATGTTTGGTGCGTTTCACGTCTCTCCTTTGGGCCTTTCATCTTAATTGGCCACAGTATCCTTGCCTCCCTTTGTAGTTGCAGGGCCATCTCAGATGTCGCATATAGTCAGAGCAAGCTAGCCGGGCACCATATATCCTGTGTTCTCAAATCCTCGGCTCTGCCAGGGTGCCATGGTCTTCCAGTTACAGGCTGGAGCTTTTTGCCATTTATTATATATATATGCGATAAATTAGTTATTTTTAGGCTTCCTTTTTCTCTAGTTTCCTGTATTCGACAGCATCACCTCTATCGCCGTGTGCTGCAAAGTCTGTGGAAAATTCCGTCTTTCCTTTGGTAGACAGTTCAGGATATTGGTGTGCGTCATTTATTGCATTATTCATATACATTTAGTGTTGTTAACTTATATTTCTTTATTAGATGTTTTCAGTAATAGGTACTCTCCTATATGAAAGATTGCAGGGCATTTTGAGTTTCCCAACGAGGTCCTGTATTTAAGCTATTTGTTTCATGAGATTGCCGAAAAAGGGCTTTTCTAGTGCCAGAATAATCCTTTGATGAAATTATCCGGACCATATTTATTTTAGCACATACCGAGTTGTAAGGAACGTATTGTTTGGTTGGCAAGTATTATGTGTTTCATAGGTTACATCAAAGGAAACTCATGGTTTGCAGCCACAAGCAAGTTTTCGATAAGTTTGTTTAGTCAAATTTTGTTTTATTGTATTTTCTGCCTTGAAGTGGAAACCTCCTCCAATACGAGAGATCTACTTGGTTGGACCGTCACGGTTTCTGTGTTTTTTAGGCTTCGGAACCGGTGAGCAAGTTAGTCCACCCTGTGCCTGTGACAGTAAAGCAATGTCAAGGTCAAATAAACGGCATGAAAATCCTGGCTCCTCTGTGTTTTCTTTCTGTATTCTTTGTGGCTCGAAAATAATGAGTAATAGTTATGCATATGTTTCGGTAAATTCTTTTATGTATGTATGTATGTGTAGACACACATATGTATACCCATATGTAAATGTATAATGCATCAATGTCACGTGCATGCAAGACTCCCCTATATTTCCTAATTTTAAGCCACAGATTTCGTTTAATGTCGGAGTTGTTATACCTTGGGAATAATCTACACCCAAGGGGAAATTTGGTGCATCTACCCCTGCCAGGATTGACGCCATGTCCTTTGGTTGAGATACAGCGTTCACGACTCTGCTACCGAGAGCGACATGAGTCGATATCCACTTTGCTGTACATTCTTTTCAAAATCAGGTTCTGTACTTATAATCAGTATCAACTTATCCCCACCATCACTTGTAACACTTGGCTATCTGTAACGTTTTGTCGCTAATACGCCAGCACCTCGTATTCACAAATATTAATCCACAAAAATTTTTCAATACTGAAGTCATTCGGCACCAACAGTAAATACAGACACACACATGTGTGTATGTATGTATGTATATAAATAAATTTGTATACGAATTCATTTTAAATTCGATATTAGACGATATTTGATTATATATATATTTATATAACATGAGTTTGCCCGTGTGTGCATATGTATACACAAATAATGTATATATATATTATATATATATATATATATATATATATATATTATATATATATATATATATATATATATTAATTATATTTGGCCACTGCCGCATTCATGCTTGAACTTATGATTACATACATTCACATGTATGTTGAATTTCATACCTTTTGACCTGGGTGTTTTCGTGCAATGCAAAACGAATGAGACTGGTTTTTCAGAGCATGATTTTGCCGTGTCTACTTACATTTTATGCAGTGTATTGCTTTTTTTTCTATGGTTGTAGTGAGTATTACCGTATCAGGTAGGGATTACATCCCTGTCAAAATATAACATTTAACTTTAGTTATTATTATGTGTTGTTCTGAAAGTCCTACTGACTCCAGTGGTTTAAGTCTTAAACCTCAATTTTTTATTGAGTGGTATCACTGTTCGGTTTCAAGAGGTTGAACTGTTACTCTGTTCCAGGAGCGAATGCCTCGGGTCTTTATATATATATATATATATATATATATATATATATATATATATATATATATATATATATATATATATATATATATATATATATATATATATATATATATATGTATATATATATATATATATATATGTGTGTGTGTGTGTGTATGTATGTATGTATGTATGTATGTATGTATGTATGTATATGTATGCACGTATTACAGTTGGTCCCACCGCAGGGTCGTTGTGTCAGTGCTGTGACTCAAAGCATGTTTTTAAGTATTTCTCTCTCTATCTCTCTCTCTCTCGCTCTCTCTCTCTGAATGTCTGTATGTTGCGTTGTCTCCTCATTCGCGCATGTTTTTGTGTTTTATGAGTGCGGTATTTGAACCAGAAGAGTGTTAATTACGTGGATATATCATATCTCCCCTTTCATCAAGGTCTCCGAGATAATGCCGTTCATATCGCTTTGTCGGCCTCCAAGAAGATTCTATTGAAAGTGTTATCACAGTTACAGCTGGTGATTATGAAGGCTGTTAACCTCGTAATCATTATTCCAGTACGATGACACTGCACTTGAAGGTCCATGTATTCAGATGTAACACCAAATATATGTTCATATAATGGGACAGTAAATATGACCACAAGGTCTAATGACCTCAATTTTACTATGGTTAGATATCATATGACTAACTCATTGATTGATTGATTGATTGTGAGTTATTCTGAGCTAAGGTGCAAGGTGATATATGCAGCGCTACCAATAGAGTTTTATGAAATTGATCCTACATCAAAGCATGGTTCGCTTAATACAACATATTCAACGTACATAATAATTATGCATCATGAAGTTCAAAAAACTTCACGGGAAAAATGGAACCGGGCATTTTTGTGGCTATATGTCCATATGTATCCTTTGCAAGTGTACATGTAAATGAAATATCCAGCTTTCCTATTCTGGAGTCCCAGTGTATTAGCCTTCATTTATATTCCTATACGTTATGCAAATCTTGACCGCAAGGTATCGCCACCAGCTGCCTCCTGCGGTGATGCTGGAAACGGGCGTTATTTATCACGCGTTATTATAGTATGCCGACCAGCCATGTTTGGTGCTCTATTTTGTGGAGTTTACTGGAATTTAAGCCCTAGTAAAGGTATGAATGTTGAGTGTTGTTTACGTGTCTTGATTTTCTGTATTTTATGGTTTACTTTGATGGCTACAAATGTAGTTATGTATTTCCTTTTGTTGTGTTGGTAATTTGAAATTATTTTTTGCGTTGTTCATTTGAAAATGTCGTTTTTGAATATTGCTAATATTTTGATTAAATGATCTCCATTGGAATGTCATTACTCAACAAGACAAAGTTCTGGAACAAACAATGTAAGGCATACTTTTATAGGTGTATTTAACGTAGAAGTGTGCGTTGTACTCGATGCAAAGAGGTCGTTCGATATTAGAACGACGAAAGGTGTCGTTCATGTCTAGATGGGGAGAGAATAGCTGCTCCGCTAAATGATTCCAACTCAGGCTGAGGATTAATGTCGAGGTTTCTCCCGTTGTCAGTTATATGGGGTATATATAGATCTGCAGGGACAACTGGTCGGTTACCTCTGCGTTTTTATTTATACTCTTCCTCTCCCTTTATCCCTCCTCGCCTCCTGAAGTCTAGTACTAGAGATTCATTGGGGTTCTGTCTGGTTATGCCTAAATTTGTTTTCCTTATTTCCTATATGCCTTAGTGTCCTTACCTCTACAGATGTCTTTTTTTTCGTGGTTATATTTTCTTAGATTTTTTTTGTCGTGCACCTCGTTTATAACGTTGGCATACAAAGTTAGCAACGTAATTTGATCTTTGTGAATTTGGC
Organism: Macrobrachium nipponense; assembly: GCF_015104395.2. Classification (NCBI taxonomy): domain Eukaryota; kingdom Metazoa; phylum Arthropoda; class Malacostraca; order Decapoda; family Palaemonidae; genus Macrobrachium; species Macrobrachium nipponense. Next base: position 115,704,941 of record NC_087201.1, read on the forward strand.
TTACAGTGTGTTTTCAATATCATGTTTCAAGTGTCGTTTATGATCATCGCCATGCATTTCTATTTTGGTTAAGGGTTTATGTATTATTTATCATCATCGCCTTGCATTTCCAATTATCCTGTATCGCAATACAACACAAAAATACAAGATGTAATTCTTGAAAGGAGCCACGATGTCATAAACTTTGAATTTCTGTTAAGTATTACTTATGATTAATGTTAGGCATCATGCATTTCTTTGCCACTTCTCCAGTCGTAAATATTTTTCTACAATTTTTCGCTCATTCCTTGTCTAGTCTACCTATTTTTCTGATGAGCTGCATGTCTGGAATCTCATCTCTTTCGTCACAAATGTTTCCTTACGACTGCTGCCTTATTGACTCTCTCGCTCTTGTAGCTTATTTTTCCTTTCTCTGAAGATAAATTCGACATTTTGAGGATCTGTCTCTTTTTTAGATCGAGAACATTTGGGAAAATCACTTGGTTTGTCTTTGTATAGTATCGCTATGAAGTCGTAAAGATCTGGAAAAAAATAATTTTTTGCAGAATTCTAGCTATAATACAACGTCCCACAGTCAGATAGTGGCATTGCTGGGTGTAATTTACAATGGCAGATAAATTAAGGAAAACATCCAATTAAGTAACCACATTTACAAAACTCATATGCAGTTGTTTACTCATTATTCTAGCAGAGTATAAATCACAAAATTTCTCTCGGGGAAATGCCATCAGTGCACTTCACATGGTGCTCCTTAGGGATTACTGAAGATTGTTTGCAGCGTCACTTCGGCCCCCTAGCTGCCCCTTTCCAGCCTTCTACCTTAAACTCCACAATCATATGTTCAAGTGGTATAAATCAGAACTAACCAATGATGTCAATCCTAGTCAGATGTATCTTAATCACGCACATTCTTCATTTATAGAGGCCGAAGGTACACAATGCTCCTATTTTTATCCTGCTATGGATTTCCTCCATATTATACAATGAATATCATGTTCATGAATTCATCCCTTGGGGAAGTGATTTATGCATTAATTTTAGATTTCTCTCATGAAGTTTAGGAAATTTAGTAGATATAAAGTTGATTTAAAATATAAGTCGTCATCCTACGTTACTGTTTCCTTGCAGTCTCAAAACTTTGATTAAGGCAGAATCTGCTCTTTTTCTTTTATCAAAACGGGAAATGACAAATTACGGTACTACATCTCTGCATGATGATTAGTCTTGGGTTTTGCTGCCAATGGTGGAGTCCTTAAGTGTGCTTACATAGAGATTGCAAACAAGGAAAGAAAGGAAAATCGTAAGATAGACGCATCTTGAACTTACGCCATTAAAATGGTGACCAGGAGGCTTACGGTCACTCATGTGAACGTTATGTTGATACTCGGGTACAGACTACAGCATGAAGAACGCAAAATCTTGTCGAGTTCAAGAGAAAGCTTCGTTGACAGCTCGTTGTCAGGGAAAAGAAAGCGAGGCAGACTGAGACAAGAGATGCATTTGCTTTGTGGAAGGAATAGTGTGAAACTTTTGAGGGGGTGGGGTTGGGGGGGATGGAGGGAGCTGGGTAAGTGACAGAATCAGGTTGTAGGCAGATATTCCTTTGGGTTTGTACACTGTATTCATCCTGTCTGTTAAGGAAACGTTAGTGATTAAGGTTATCTGTATGATTGCTTCGTTGCCATTGTATTGGACTTCACGTCTTATGGCTCTGTTAAAGTTGTTACTCACGATGAGACTCAAAGCCTTTGTCTTGGTGTTTTCCGGAATAACTTTTTTCTATGCATTTGACAAAGATATTACTTAGCCATAGTATACTTTACATCCCTACCTAATTTTCGGCAGCATTCTTTATTACTTACATTTGAAAGACGTATATTCATAAGAGTAAAACAAAAAGCAGCCGAAGCCAATGGCGGAACACTCTAATGTATGAGTTCAAAGTTATACGTGACATAAACATATGACGTACCGACTCCTTCCGCAAGGTGATGACGACAAATAGCGGTCTCTGAAAGTCCGAATGAATATTCGTACCTTGTCAAGGCTTCAAGAATGGCGGCCATGATAAGTCATTGTCCCCGTGGTTGCAGGACAGATTTTGTGATTCGACTTGCACAATTGTTTAGAAGTGAGGAGGCCCGTGACAAACCCTACGTAAGCTTGAACAGGTAAATATGGCCCTTTTTTGGGTAAAGAGCACACTTGGACTTCCAAGTTTACTACTACTACTACTACTAAAAAGTGTAAACGAGGAGTATTGGTTGTATATTATTATTGCCAGAGGTTGAGACTTTGCACAAATAGCCAATTATTTATTGAGGAGAAGACAAGTTAATGACGTCATAACTTACGTCATTATACCTTCGACATTTCTCTAGGTTTGCTGGCGATTTCTACAAGAAGTCGGTGTTGCTCTAATAATTACCAGAATCATGCAACTTTCGTAATACTGAATACAGTAAAAAATTAGGTATTGATGTAAGATACCATGTGACAAATTGTCATCTTTGTCAGGTATGTTGATAAAATTTTATTTCGGAAAAACACTGGGACACCGGCTGTGAATGTCATATAAAGTGCACTTTTTCCTGGGGAATCTTGCATGCTAATATGTTAATTTTGAATGGTGATGATGATGATAATAATAATAATGAAAGTAATCGACGCAAGATCACATGAGTAGCAGGGACAAATATGTACCTCACATCCGAATTGAACCGTGGGTTGTTAACAGCTGAGCCACATATCATAAAAGGGGATGAAACCTAAGTACTTACACTGGACTTATGGAGTTACTTAGGTTCTATCCGATATGAGGTAGATATGTACTGCTATTACACATGCGATTGTGAGTTGATTTCCATCGTGTGCACCGAGAAAGGGTAAAGCGGTTGAGTCATTGGTGGGTAGGGAAGTTTGGTAAACTAGCAGGTATGCAAGGTGTTCAACCTGTCCAGGTAGATGCATGGCCGATTGCCGACACCTGACAATCACAAGTCGTTGTATGGTTCTCAGGGCTTGTACAGAGATGAAAATGTTGCCAATGTACGGTAGGCGGTTTCAGTACCCACCCTATTTTTGTACAAAAGTGTTAGAAAGAAGGCATTTTTTAAAGAATAATTTAGTCTTTTACCAGATCGCCGAGCACCACTGATCTGCGACGGTTTGTCGGTTATCACTGATAAGCTACCGTCAGTTACGGAAATTCGCACGCGCAGTCCGCAATCTAACTTCGAAAATCTTTGATGATTGGACAATTTTTGTATGCCATTCGACAATCCTCCTGCACTTGATCGGCAACTAATGCCCCATTAAAATTTCTGGGTAATTGCGTGAATTTGATCGGCGGTGGTCATCGTTGGTCGCGATTTATTTTATTTCTTTATTTTTTATTTTTGTTACCAGACGTTGTCAATCCGTCGTACTTCTGTTGTGGACATAACTCCTTAGGTACTGTATAGATGCTGAAGGCCTCTCTGCACTATTAGTTTAATGGGAAATTGGCCGTAATGTTGATAATCTTACTTTGGTGGTTAAGGTTTAGTGACTTGAGTGGTTGGATATTCCAGTCAATCTTTCTGCCATCACAAATATTAGAGATAGAATTATGATAACATCATCATAATAAGCTTAACATCTTTGCAAGTTGGTTACCTGTTACCATTATATCACTTACGGACAATCGGTATTTTTGTATTCTTAAGAAAATTACTTATTATCTAAATGAATATAAGAGAAAATAAAAGTCACAGCAACAAAGTTCAGGAACGCCAAGAAATGAAAAAAATGGGAAAAGGTAAGAGAGTACTTTATGAGAGGACAAGAGTAAGAAGTATTTTCCCAACTGCTCATCTTGGTATGAACAATGTGGTTAAGTGCAGAGGATCTTGACGGTTGATATATCACCTGTCGTAAAGCTAGGTTATAGAGATTGCTCTCACCTGTTACACGCGCTCCAAGCATGTAGTATTAGTGGTTGTTGTAGTGCCGCATGGGCAGGTATACTTTTTTTTTTTTTTTCTCCGGGCGTGTTCCTCATTTTTCCATAATTATGTGAAATTCTTGTAGACTGCAGCTCATTTTTCTTTTGTCTAACGTTTTGACCTTTATTAAATCTGTCACCTACGGAGTAGATTTTGAGTATTGTAAAAAAAAAAAAAAAAAAAAAAGTACTTTTGTACAGTGATGAGTGACAAAAACAAAATATTCTCATTTTTTACGTGATTTGACGTTAAATAAAGACGCCAATTCATACTTTTTTAGTCATTACATGCGTTATGAACGAGTTTTTGTTGTTTTTGAGAGTAATCATCTGTTTCACATTATTAGATATCTTATTTATGTCTTGTTAGCCCTCGTAGTCACAGACATATATGTATAAGCACTTCCAGAGGTTTGTGTGATTTGTTCGTCTGGCATGAACAATTCCGTCTTTCGCTCCCCAAATGACGTTTGTGCGCGCACACATCTACCATAAATGTCCCTTCTCTCCCGTCTTGAGGTAGTCATGTTGATTAGCTCATCATTAGACTTGTATTGGGGATATTGTTTGTAGATCTTACGAATGTATATGTTTATTCATTTTCATTGTCATTTTTTGTTTTAAAGCTTGGTTACAAGTTAGTTACCTTTACTTTTGGGTGCATTAAGTGGTTGAATGATGATAAATAACTATAATAATGGATTTTATATTACAGCATTTTGGTTAGGAGCAGTCGAAGCCAAAAGACGATGCTTCTCGGCGTGATATAAACAAAGAGTTTCTTCAAGAGGCTGTGGAAGAGTGGTAATGAGGGGAAAAACGTTAGGATAAGTAAAAGTGAATGAATTTCAAGTATTTCGAAGGTTATAAATATAATGCGGTTTCTGTATCTTCCGAATATTTAGGTTTCTTTGAATCATTGCGTTTATGATTGTTAAGATCGTAAAAACTGGTAACACTTGTCGCAGTCATTTCTTGGCCTCAACCGTTCCTATTGGGGTCCTTGCTCATTGAGAGAACGGAGGACCTATTTCAGTGTCTGTTGTTCGATTGGAGTGATTCTAGTATTCAAATATACTGAAAAAAAAACAGGAATTAAAGGACGGAAAAATGAACTTGATTGTAGTGTCTTTCAAATAACATAAAAAGCAAATATTTGCATAGAATCTTATTTTACCTGTCGTTAAGAAAGTGGGTTGTGTGAGGGGTAGCTTTCTTAGAGTGCTCGTTGCCGGAAAGGCAAAAAAAATAGAAGATGCGAGTTAGTGGTGAACTTGAGAAGAAAGATTTGGGTGGTTATTCTGTTCTGAAACAAAGTTAGATTTTCTGTTGTCATAACTGTAAGACATACTTTATGTCTAGTTTTGTAGTGAAGTTATGACAATAGATTAAAACTTCGGGAAAGGAGTCTCTCTCTCTCTCTCTCTCTCTCTCTCTCTCTCTCTCTCTCTCTCTCTCTCTCTCTCTCTCTCTCTCTCTGCCTATTCTGCGTAAACTGTGAATTACATGCTAGTGCTTCATTGTGTCCCGTTATTTTGCTTTTAATGAGAACGTTGTCCTAATTTTTCCTTTCTCTTTTACTTGTAATGTGACCGTGGTTGTTTTGACAGCTAATGAACTCTCCCCCAGACGGAGATACCAGTGGTTTTACTGAAGGCAGGTGACTCATTTCGGAACTAGTGCGTTTTGAGATGTTATTTTGAGGCCATATGTTGGCTAAAATTGATGGCATGGTCTCAGTGAAGTAGCCTATATCTCCTTTCAGAAGCTCACTTGTGGAGTATAAGCTCTTCATTGCAGGTTTTAGCATTTTTCATTGAGGGAATTTAACCTTTGATCCCGGAGTTTTTAGGTGAACGAAGATACAAAACTGGGTATCTGCAGTATCGTCAGTTTGGAGAATGTATTATTACTTAGGAAGTGACAGGAAACTGTAAAACCGTCTGTAGAGTGCTGCCTTTGATCATAGTTTTGTGAGTTATTGAATTAACATTAAGAGAGAGTTTATGTTGTGAGGAGTAAGATTAGTCTGAATTTATGTTAGTCGTCCTTTTGGCTCTCATTCTTATCTTTCTGGAACTTACGCGTAAACTCAGCAGAGATACGCTGTGGAGGTGTTGAGGACATATGGTATAGACAGACAGACAGTGAATTGTTGGGACTAGTGAAAAATTTTCACATTGCAAGTGAAGCGTGTCTCAAAATAAATTAATTGCAACGGTCACTATCACAGTCATACTAATATATGTATAGTATATATATATATATATATATATATATATATATATAAATATATATATATATATATATATATATATATATATATATATATATATATATATATATATATATATATATATATATATATATATATATATATATATATATATATATATTATATATATAATATATTCAGCTCTCGATCGCATGTCTTTAAATTTCTCATGAGCTCTTAATTATTTTGGAGCTGTTTTGGCGTTGCTTATGTACTTGAGTGCAGCAAATCTCTTTAGCTTGTATGAACTTTTGTCAGGTTTATTTCAGAGGGTTGGGCATGAAATACCCTAAAATAAAGTATTTCACGGTAAGCCACGAGATGGAGTCGTTGAATTTTAGGTACAATTTGAAAAATGAAGTCTCTCTCTCTCTCTCTCTCTCTCTCTCTCTCTCTCTTCTTCTCTCTCTTCTCCTCTCTCTCTCTCAGTAACTTTAATATTCTTCCCTCCCTTGGTAACATCGCTGCCACCTAATTTTACAGCATTGCCAAGAAATATGTGAAGGAAACATCATCCCTCATTGTCGAAGCAGGATGGAAGGAGCGCAAGCAAATTGCAAGCGACAAGGTAATGTGTTTTGCGAGTGCCAGATTATGCTTTTTACATCAACAGCAGCATCCTCATTCCCGTCGCGGGATGAACTCGGCCGTGATGAAAACTCTTCCTTGGGGTTCCTCCGCATAGGGGGAGGGCGGGGTAGGAGAGGGTTGGTAAGAGGAGGTTGGTTGCCTGGAATCATTCTTCCATCTACGGCCCCCGTGGATCTCGGGAGAATAATCATGGGAAGGCTTGAAGCCAATGGATGGTGGGCGCGGACGCGCATGTGTGTACCTATCAGGTATGTGTACATGTATGTTAGTGTTTTTTTTTTTATTTGGTATGTGGTTGGCTGGAAAGTATTGTTTCTTTTTTTCACTCTTCGATTTCTGGTACTGTTGCATAGTTTAGTGAATAATTTCGATAGTTTTAATGGAAGAAAGTATGTGTAAGTTTGTGTGTCTGCTCTCCTGACTTGCTTTTCATGGTTCATATACTATTTTAGGTTTGTGGAAAATGATGAGCATTTTTGGTGTATCGAAAGTGAAACAAGCGCTCGGGAGAAGAGTGAAAGAACTGACATGTTGGTAGGTTGTAAGCATCTTTGTCAACAGATGATTGTATTTTCTTATTAAATGTTGAGGGGAAGTGGATAATGGCTGCATGATGATTATGACAATTTTTCAGCTTGAAATTGGGATTTTTGGAAGAAGCATGAATGTATTTTGTTTATGGTGAGAAAAGGCATAATTGTGAATCTGCCTACTCTGGTTTGTGATCTTTAACATTATTATTTTGCTGCAGTAGATTAACTTGATTTGGTCATCAGTACTCGCCTTAGTTTCTTTGCCGTGAAAGAAAAACTTATACAGAATGAAACCTTACAGAGACAAGAGAAGTTCCATTTGTTCCTACCCATTACCTATTTTTTGTTTCCATTTGTTGCCTATTAAAGCAAACTAGACTCACTCTGTCTCCGTTAGTCGTTGACTGCCTTAAATTTTAGAAATATTTTCACACTTTAATGTTAATGCATCCTATCATTCGGACGTAGGTTGATTTCACCTATTGGCGTTCATTGCTCTCATGCAAGTTATAATTCTTTAATGCAGTCTTGCAAGTGACTTTCATAGAACGCCTTACGGAAAGATGACCTCTTTTGATTGGTTGAATTGAACGGTTTATATGCCTCATTTTATCTTCTCTAAAGTTTCGTTTACGTAACTTGTAACCTGGGAGGTTCTTTATTGCGTGTACATCGTAGTCCCTACATACACTCAATGGTCCTTTAAATATAACTCGGAGAGTATATTTAAAGGACCTTGCATACACTATTTCTTATCTCTAAATTACCTACTTTCCCAACTCGACTTTATGCGCTTGAATAAAGAGATCTAATATTACACATGTTTTCCCCTCAAGCACTTCCTCAAACCAGTCTCCTCTGGCATCAGGCAGCCTTTATTTACCTCTACAGTCAACGTAACCTTAGCAGCATTCTGTAAAGTTTGTCATCTGTGTGCTGATAAAACTTCCTTAAGCCGTTTGGCACACGTTTGGCTGGCTTGACGTTCTCATAACCTCAGATGACAAATCATAATTTTTGTCATTTCCCCTCGAGTCAGCGAATGTGTTAAATGCATCGTTGCCACACCGTTATGTTATGATTGATTAACAGTACGTTTTTTTCCCTGTGTTGTATTGGTGCTTTAACCAGCTCTTTCAATTATATCTGCAAAAATGGTTTCCCATGTTGCACCTTGTCATCATTGTGGTTTGCTTGTCAGTTCTGTCACCATCAGTTTTTATTATTATTAAAATAGTTTTACCCAGATAGATCTCTGAGCTGATTATCAGCTCTTACAGGGCTAGCCCGAAGGATTTGTTTTCACTTATATTTATCTTGTTTAAACTTTGTCAGTTAAGCTACAACTTTTAAAAAGTTATATAATGGGATTTATTATAAATATTGAAGCTTCTAACAAAATTTCACCGATGGATTTATTTTCGAAGCATGATAGTCGTTGGTGATTATACTTTGGAGATTCATACCATTGATTTAGAAGGGGGAGATTGGACAGACAAGTGACGATCGAGTGCACGTAAGGGGCCATTTTTGTGCACTAATTCCCAGAAATGGCAGAAGTAGCAACTGCAGAAACTAGCAGCAACGAAGCTACCTCTGGCACCCAGTGCTGTGCCATCAACTGTGTTCCATACAGAAACAGGGTCACAAAAGAACATTTCACAAGATAGTGACATTTTTTCATTCATAAAATCTATATAACTGTGTAAACAACCTCAAGTAAACATGTGCTAGATCACAATCAACTTGCAGTCAACTGCACGCCTGAATTTTGAGCTAATAAAATAGTGAATGTTGTAATTAGCTCTCGTTTTAAAGCCTATTCGACATTAAATTCATGTAGCCTAATAAATTACAATGTAGGGTTAACCTCAGTCCTCAGTGATCAGGGTAAACTACTTGTATTAATAATAATAATTCTCTCAGTTATTGTATGCAGTAAATGGTGCATAAATCATTTTACAGTCTTGATGAGCTGAGAAAACACGTTTTAAAGAGTACAGGGTTTTCCATGAGAATGATTGTATGATTGCGTCATTGTTTACTTAATAATCAACACAGTTATGGCGTTAGGCAGTGCACGTCTTAAACTAGTTTGGCTATCATAGGCTGTCCAACCTCTCCCCTCATATCTTTGATTCACACACTAATATATATATATATATATATATATATATATATATATATATATATATATATATATATATATATCTGTAAATAGCCCCATGAAAGGTGAAAAAAAAAATTAAAGACCAGATACCAGGATATATATATATATATATATATATATATATATATATATATATATATATATATATGTATATATATATATATATGTGTGTGTGTGTGTGTGTGTGTGTGTGTGTGTGTGTGTGTGTGTGTGTTTTCATGCGGTGAGGTCCAGACAGAGACTCATGTCATTGAAAATTGTCCACTTTCGTTACAGATCAGGCAGACGTATAACGTTACCACAGTTTTAGACTTGCTAGTAACCAGAACTGATTATGATGTAGTATGTAAAATTGTACATAAGCTTCTTTCCTTGTATTGAATGTAACACGTTATTATAATGTGTTAAAATAAAATGTAATTACAGGAACCTTAGTTGATGGCGTATGGCGTTAAAATTGGTTTTCTTTGTTTTTAGTTTTAGTAACAATATATGTGTAATTGAAATTCATTTAGTTTGTATAAGAGATTGTACAAAATCTACTGTACTTAATTTTGTAATTTGGACCAAATACTCTTTTGTAAAATTCATATTATTTTGTATTGTGGTCAATAAAAATATCTATCTATCTATCTATTTATCTATGTGTGTGTATGTGTGTGTGTGTTTTTGGCTGTATATCTTGTGTCTGAAACGAAAGGTCCAGGTTTGAATCTTGGAATAACGAATAACTTACACCCTTTGGGTGAAAGTTTCCATTGTACTATGAGGATTCAATTATATATATATATATATATATATATATATATAGTATATATAATATATATTATGTATATATAATACATACATTAATATTTATTTACATACATCCATACGTACATATATACATACATACATAAACGCTCAGGCAGTATAATTTATCTTGTAACTTCCTGCATATTGCTAGAATATAAAAAAAGAAAGTTTTATGTGGAAAATCATGATAAAAACACACACCAACACACATTATTAATCCTCATGCAAGTCTTCATGTGTGATAAAACATAAGTCAGAAAATGTCATTTCGCTCAGTATTTGAAAAGACATTTTCTTCCATGTAAAAGATATCCCTGAGCGGTCTCTCTTTCGTTAGAAACTGAACATATATTCGCCAACAGTTGCTCCTAACGTCCAACGTCGACATCTGAAATATTGATGCTAATAAAACGTAATTATTGTAATGAGGGCGATAAGGGCATGTGCGCGTTATGGCATGAAACCCTCGATGATTGCATTGTTTTGCCTGGGAGAGCCAGTTAATAAACGACGTTTCTGCTATCATATGCAAATTGACGAACTCTTTCAGAGAGACAGCGCCAGAGTCGTCAGTTTTGCCTTATTTTTTCTACTACGTTGTTGCTCCTTATCTGTGAATAAGGTTTATAAATATTCTTCGTCTCATAGTATGTTGACGGTTTACACGTAAGTGGTATGCAAAGCAGATTGCCATCCCCCTTTTTACCTCTCTCCCTCCCCTCGACGACTCTTGATGTGAGGCAAATATAATATTAAATTAGTTAATTGGGTTCTCTCTCTCTCTCTCTCTCTCTCTCTCTCTCTCTCTCTCTCTCTCTCTCTCTCTCTCTCAGGAGAAATCAAATTTTCATTCTGTTTGTCATCTTCACTCTCAGGGAAATCTTTAAACCGTAAGCAATGCGCATGACTTATCTCAGATGTAAACTTCTCCTCTTCACACTTAAGTAGTTTTCTCTGGACTTGAAGGAATTGCTTTGCAGAAAATCAAAGTAAAAAATCCTGTTTGAAGAATACCAAGTATGGACTTTTACCATCTCGAGGGATCTTGGAGTTACGATGTTTTCGTAATCAAATGTTATTCATGATAGTGTATCGTTCAAGGTATCGTTACCCATTTCGTTCTTTCACAATTCTTAAAAATGCATTTTGTTTCAAGGATTGATGTTGAGACACTTATTTGATCATCATTACCATTTTCGCGTAAAAAGATTTCGTAGTTTATTATATCCCCGATCTCCTGCACAGTCTTGGTGTCACAGCATGTTTGCCATTATTTTCACGCATCAATCCGAAAAGAGACTAGTCACGCAAGAAGGGGGCCGAAAGAAAACTTACAATATACAAATTGGGAGCTGACAAATAGATCTCCAGATCTTTTTATTGTTGGTGCTGTAACCGAAGGCCTTGTGGCCCCAACGAGGCGATATTTACTCTGCCATGTATGTTGGGCTTTAGATTTGCCTATTTGGAATCTTGGTCACACACACACACACACACACACACACACACACACACACACACACACACAATCTGAATTATGGCTTGCTTACAATCTTGAAATCCACCTGCTTTGGAAAGACTCGGTATTTTAAGTCATTAAGACTATTAATCATAAACATTACGGTGTCGACACAGTTCCTAGTCAACAGTGATCTCTATTTCAGTGAGATGAGCTGAGAGCTGACATCGAACTTTGTTTAGAAAGAAAGCAAGCCCTTTCAAAGGATCATTTGCTTGGTGGAACCGTTCAACTGGGAACTAATTATGATGGTCTTGAGCACGTCAGATTTTTCGTTTTCTTGTCACTGGAGTAGTAGTTGACATAATAACCTAATGGTTTCATATTATCGGGGCGGGAAATTCTTCCATCGATAATGTTTTGGCGCGGCATTGTAACACCTGCCACACAACACCGTCACTTCCAAAGTGAATTAATTTGAAATCATCCATTCTAGGATTGTGCAGTTCAAGGAGCTTCTTTATTCTACTGTCTTTCTCAGAAATGAATTCAGATCATTTCGCCATAATTAATTTCTCCTCCAAGAGACAGGACTGTTGTTTCATCCTTGGATAAATAGTAGTCTATTCTATCTAATCGTATCCATTGGGGTTAGATGAAGTGAGACATTGGTTTACTTATCCCACTGGTCTTTGCATAGAAGCAAATATTTTTTATACAGTGTACCTTTACTCAGCCTTGGTATAAAGATTTTTGCAACTCCATTTTAACATGATGACTTAGAATCATTGTCACATACAGGAACATGAAAGTGTCTTGTGACCTTTACCGTCCATCACTAATGTTAAAAGCATCTTTTTACGGTACTTGAAGATCGATCGCATAACTTGTAAGTAAAGAACACCGTAAATCCAAGATTTTGAGTGATTTTGAACATTTCCTTCAGTTTTAATACACCAGGATATAATTATATGACGTACTTGAGAACAGACCCGATGACTGCTGTCACCGCTCTTAAAAATCGAGGACAAGAAGCAGAGAGCCGACCCATGAGCATTCTACAATTTTTTTAAGGGTTACTGTTTACTAAAAATGGATTTTATGTACAGAAGTGCTGCAAATTCTTTCTGGGAAATCACTTGTTACACCGTTACGTCAACAGAACCT
>NC_087201.1:115718415-115738415 GCF_015104395.2 Macrobrachium nipponense
GTCAACAGAACCTGAATATTTAATAGGCTAGTTTTGTGCACAATTCTTATCGCTGCTGTGACTCGTTTTTACAGTTTTGCGCTCGGGATTCTTTTTGTGTTAATTATTCCACTGAAAGCTTTTATTTCTTTTTTTCGTTTTTTTGTACGCAACGTGCGTTTCGTGCAAATATCCTATCTTCGTGGCTTACATCATATCGATTTCACTAGCAGAGCGCGTTTTGTAATTTTTTTTCATCAGGTTTTTTTTTTTTGTTTTTTTTTTTTTTTTTATTTCGCACACAAGTTTGTTTCGTACTTATAGTCTCCACAGTGAACATTCGCTTTCCACTGATTTTGTAAATGTGCAGTGCACGCTTTGGAATGATTTTAGTGCTTCAAGTCTCCCTTCGTACAAAATTCTTCACCCAGGAATTTTTTGGGGCCTGCAATGAATAAACCAGGTTGTGTTCCTTCCTGTTCGTCTCTGATGTAGGTTGCTGAAATACTGCACTCCGTGGAGAAGAAAATTTGAGTAAATGATGGTTGGCGTCGATGGTTGACAAAATAAATCGTATTTGTCCTTTTAATAGTCCCACAGAAATTGAGATTTAGTTAGCTGTGCGATAACTACAGAAAAGCATTGGAATGGTGTAAACGAGGTGTATGAGGACCACTGGCAAGAGAACGTCATCAAAGTAAATTGGTAGCCATTTGCGTAATTGATTCCATATACACAGGGTTGAACGCATATGCCTAATCTCTTCTAAGTTATTCGGCCCTAAGGTATTTCGGCTGTCATGTTGAAATGACGGTTATTTCTTCAGGCTCCCGAGATTGGAGGTTGGGGAAGGTGATTACGCTTTATGTGCTCTTGTGATTTATGTCTGGTTTATATAAGCTCGTTTTCATATGCTTGTGTTGGTATGGCGTCCGTACGGCAACGCTCCCAGTTAGACCCTCGGTTTTAGATTTTTCGAGTTGCTCTTCTTTTCCTTCCATGAAGGTTTCATTTGTGAGTTGACAGGTTAATTGTATTTAAAGAGTGGATATTTTAGGTGTTACTTACGCACATAAAGACACGTTCACCAATAAAAATGTCTGACTTACACGTAAACTACTTACACACGCATTGATTATTATTATATATATACTATATATATATATAGATATATATATATATATATATATATATATTATATATATATATATATATATATATATATATTATATAATATATAAGTCATATCACATTTCCGTGATTCATATACATATATCGAGCTACAATGTCCTTTAATATCTAATTCGCTCTACCTCAGAAAATTAATATATATATATATATATATATATATATATATATAAATTAAAATATGTATGTATAAAAATATGCATATATAAATATATGATATAATATAAATATAGGCTAAATATCTAAATTATATGTTATATTATTATATATTTATATTATGTATATTGTATTATATAAATTATTGCCATAATATTATAGATATATGTATATACATACATACATGCATATACGTGTGTTATATACAGTATATACTATATGCTTGTGTGTGTTAGTACACACACATGATATATATCGCATGTGTATTTAGTACTTGAGAATACGTAGGGTTGTACGTTTGGACTGACGTTGGGAGACGTTGGTACAGTATTGAAAAGATGGTTGCACCTTTACATGTTGTTTTGTGTATTTTTCAGAGAATCAAGAGGCAGAAACTCAACTGGTTTGTTATGATTTTCGTAGTTTTAAACTAAAGGAGTGGAGAGAGAGAGAGAGAGAGAGAGAGAGAGAGCAGAGAGAGAGAGAGAGAGAGAGAGAGAGAATGAAAAACTTTGTTGGCTTTATGAGGATGATTTGGTACTGAGAATGAATTGCAAGTAGGTCTGTAGGCAACAAAAAGGTCGCCCTATCGTCCATTTTGCTTTCCAACCTCTCCTTACAATTGTTTCAGTAAAATTTTCAACGCTGAATGATCTCATAGGTACCAGGGCTGTGCCTTTGTTTTGAATTTTCTATTTCGGTATGATGCTGTGGCTGCACAGCAAATCGAAGAGTAGTGGTTGAGACGCTGTTTTCATTCCTCTTAACACCTGACGACAATAATTTGGACTTAAGCGCAAGCTTATTCTAAGTAGTTCCCATAATGGCTACTGTATGCTTTCGAAAGGTAAACTCTTTCTCTCGGCGATTCATTCCTTTCCAATCTCCGAATGAAAAACTGATATGTTAATGACAGCGGTTTATTCATGCGGAACTTAAGTGATTCCATTAAAGAGATGATTCTCTAGATCTTTCTAGAGCTTTATTGGATCACTAAAACCTATTCAGAACTTCACCTTCCATAACGCAACTTTGCCCCGTTATATTTGGCTCTAGCTTATATAGGATGTTTTTTAAGGCTCGGTTGGAGTTTGAACAAAGAGCTCTTAATGCCACTGGATTTGGTGTAAGCTCTGCTATTCCATTAGTTATTATTATCAGTCATTCGGAACTTGCCCCACTGTCATACGGAAAAAGCCGACAGTGCCATTAAATAATTGAACATCTTTCACAAAAGGACTACAAAGAGAATTAGGTTAAATTACAATTGAAAATGATAAACAGATAAAGAGTTTTCCTAAGCAATTTTATTTAAACAGTATTAAACATACAATAAAACAAATTAAGACAGAGGCGGGAAGCATAAAAGCATTGCAGGGTTTTCATTCTACTCTCGAGTACGAACATCCAAAACATTGCCGTATATGGAAAGAAACACTTAGTGTGCGGTGTTGGGTACCGATGGAGTAAATGAAATGGAGCAGTTCTTTGTGTCGATTAGGTATCCGATCTGGTCTTTTGATACGGATGGCACAATCTCAGTTATATGTATATATTGTGGGAATGATTGCCTACATTACGGGTAGAGCAGTCGAGACAAGTTACTTCCTCCAACGTGGAAAGATTTTGGAATGGCAACAAAGAACCTACGAGTTTAAAAAAGTGACGAATTAAAATTTCTTTATATTGATATTGATAAATGACTTACGAAGACTTTTATGTAAATAAACGTAAAACCTATGCCTTCGCTCTCATGCGTGCACGTTATACATATAACCGCACATCTTAGCGAGCCGAGTAATATGTTCTTCACGTAATATTCATTTGATTTTCATTGAGACTCCGTTAACATCAAAACAAACTATGAATATCCCTTTTGCTGATGTTGAAGACCCACTTCCACAAGTATTTTTAATATAACAGTACCATTTCCTTTATCTGGTTTAGATATAAAAGTTAGTATTTATTCTTTTTTAATTGACTGTCTTTACAAAATCAGAACCAGAACCACGAGGCCAAGCGCATAAACAATAATTTTGTTCATTTTATGAATTCTCAGTAGAAAAAAAGTTTCTTTTGTTTTTGGGAGTGAATTTCTGCCTTACATTGTTTAACTACGACAAGAAGTCCATTTTGTTGTTCTTCGAACACATACTACTGAATAAATTGATACATCTAAGAAATTGAAAATGATATAAAGGGTGTTGTTACCAAAATCTCAAGATTTTTCTCCATTCGTGTAACACCTAATTCCACTAAAGATATGAACAGACTCGATAAACTAAAAAAAATAAAAACACTATTATATCTCAATCAAATAGAACTAATTGTTGAGAAGATAGAATCATTACTCTGATAACTCGAAAATTATGAAATGTTCTCAAGGGTTTTTTATATGAAACTAACTTATATATATATATATATATATATATATATATATATTTATTTATATATATATATATATATATATATATTTATATATATACTATATATATTATATATATATAACACACACATACATATTATATATATATATTATATATATATATATATATATATATATATATATATATATATATATATATTACGTGTTAAGGAATCTCAGGAAGAGTGGTTCGATTATGAATAGGAAAACCTCATTATGTAAAATTATTTGATCCTTATACTTAACCATAAATTGGCGATCAAGTCATTATCTAGATTTTACGTTGTTTTACATGCTGACAGGTGTTTTGAAGCGTGAATTTTCAAAAAACCTCAGCGGTTTGTTGTTTGGCTGTCTGTCATTACTGTGTTCGGGGGGACAGTTAAAATGAAGTAATATTTTCAGTCCCATTATTTTAAATCGTGGTTTAATTTATGTTTACGGTATTCCAATCGCATTAGCTTCAAGGGCACAACCAATGATGTCATAAAAATGTATTCTTTGAAAATTATTGTTGTTGATTGCCAGAATAATCACATATTAACCGAACTATAGTTACTTTGTCCAGAGGAGCATCGTTTGATTTATTAACACATAACCAGCATTATATTCGGGTGAAACCTATCGTGAATGATAAAATCCTTATTATATATTTTGGATGCATGCTTTCAAGTGGGTTATATTATTCCCAGAGTTATGCGTTGTAATAAATTTCGCTGAAGTGTATGAAAGAGCTCACTGATGTAAAGAGAACATGAACTTTAGGAAGACAGTAGTTGAGCTGGTCAAGATTGTTGTGAATCCTGTTAAGAGTATTAAGCTTAAATGACTTCTGTAAGCACACAGTTAATAACTCGACCTTGGCGGAATTGAACCATAGATGTGTAGAACCACCATTGTTGGAGGTCTCGAGGTAAAGTTCATTCGATATTTATTAAAATCT
Organism: Macrobrachium nipponense; assembly: GCF_015104395.2. Classification (NCBI taxonomy): domain Eukaryota; kingdom Metazoa; phylum Arthropoda; class Malacostraca; order Decapoda; family Palaemonidae; genus Macrobrachium; species Macrobrachium nipponense. The sequence continues at coordinate 115,723,107 of NC_087201.1, forward strand.
GAAACTATAACAGAGTTACGTGTGAAATAGTGAGAAAAACTTTGATGAATAGCGGCGTGTTACGAACTCGAGTATCACAGGAAAGATGAGTTGATTTCGATTCTGAGAAAAAACTGAATTCCACAGAAATGTAAAGCAAAAGTTAAAATCAACTTCATCTCTCTCGATGACGGAGTGGATTATTCACGGTCACTGTTCTGTGGTAATATTAAACCCAAAGGCTAAAGTTCTAATCCTTGCTGTGGAAGATGCACTTACATATAATTCCCCGTCAATGGGAGTTATTATGTGTAATTCCTTTGACGGCAGGTTATTCTCGTGGAAAGTGAATTCATTATTAAGGTTATTAGTGTCTTCATGTTTGAGATTATTAAAAAAATCATGTAAAAATCATGAACTATCGATTACACTATATATAGTATATATGCATACATACATACAGACATACCATACACACACATATATATATTATTATATAATATAATATATATATATAGATATACATACATAAGCATATATACATATACACGCAGACACACATATACGTATATATAGCAATATGATTCTCTTACTAATTTCTCTCACCTTTTCATTTAGAACATTTCCTTCATCCAAACATACCTTACTCATTCCCTTTGACGGCAGGTTATTCTCGTGGAAAGTGAATTCATTATTAAGGTTATTAGTGTCTTCATGTTTGAGATTATTAAAAAAATCATGTAAAAATCATGAACTATCGATTACACTATATATATATATATATATATATATATATATATATATATATATATTGCATACATACATACATACAATAGCATTACATACATACATACATACATACATATATATATATATATATATATATATATACATATACATATATACATATACACGCAGAGACACACACACATACGTATATATAGCAGTATGATTTCTCTTACTAATTTCTCTCACCTTTTCATTTAGAACATTTCCTTCATCCAGACATACCTTACTCATCCTGATCTGCTCCCCAGTCACACTTGCACGACCGTGTTACGGCATTTCACTTGGCATCCCATCAGTTCTTGGCATCGTTCGTTTCTTTATCCTCTTAATTGCTCAACTACAAACCACAGTAATTTCCACACATTCTAAAACTTATATAAATCCTCCCACTTTAGCATCATTCAGCATCTCTCTTCTGCCTCTCACGTTCAACAAATCATCAATGTTCTTAGTCAATACAGAACTGCGTTCTCTTCAGACAATAGCTTTCCTCTTGTGTCTTGCATAGTAAGAGCCACATACTCAGGGATCTTTCTTGTATTGACTCCCTTAAAAAAAAGCTTTTACTCTCTTAAAGTCTTTGGTTGCAGTTTTTTTTTCCTTTTCTCTTTTCCCTTCTTGTCGGCCACTTTTTTCATCTTGCTGACCTCACATACGCAATCCTCCATTTTGATTTGCAGTTGCACCTCAAATAATGACCTTTCTCTCACCAAACTTCTCATTTCCTTATTCCACTACTTTGTTTTTATTTAGTTTTCCCACCTTCCTAAACCAACAAACACTCCCGCTGACTCCACAGCTCCATCGTGAGATTTGACGCTCTCTCCACACACTTCGTTATTTCGATATCGTTATCCTAATCCATTTTTCATCCATTTCCTCCATCTATGTCCTCGTTACTTCCTCCTTATCTACTCACTCATCTTGATTGCCTTACAGCTTTATTTTACGCCCCTTTCAGATAGCGATCAGATATACTACTGCCAGTTCTCTTCTTACCTTTATCAGGTTGCTTTTCCGTGTGCTCTGAACTCTTATATAATCTAACAAACAAAAAATATCTTCAACATTTTCTTTTTTCTTGGAGGGGTTTTAAATTCAGTATCTTCCAATTTACCTACCTACCTATCTATCTGTCTATCTTTCTATCTATCTATTGTATGATGTCATTCTTTATATTGCCTGTTAAGGCTGTTATATGTTTCTGTCTGACATTTTATGTAATATAAACACAGATTCTAGAAAGAAAACATAACATAAATGTTAAGGAAGTTTCGTGTGACAACTTGTATGTTTGTTTGTTTTTCATGCATTATGAAGGCATTTGCCAATGTAATTATTTATTAAAGTTTTTCCGTAAATATGTATTCCTGCCGGCCATTGTGTATTTTATGTCGCTGTAATTTTTAATTTTTATCTTATAGTATATCTTGGACATGAAATAAAGACAGATTAAAGTGAGTTTATCGTAACCATCGTTATATATATATATATAATATATATATATATATATATATATATATATATATATATGTGTGTGTGTGTGTGTGTACATATACATATATATATATATATATATATATATATATATATATATATACATACATACATACATACATACATACATACATACATACATACATACATACACGCAATAGCATATGTATATATGTATATTCATACATATACCCATACACACATACATAATTCATTGTATTGCATATTATGTATGTGTATGTATTTGCATATATATATATATATATATATATATATATATATATATATATATATATATATATATATATTATTGCTATGAACCATTATCTCAACGGTTACTTGAGCAGGTTCATATATAAAAAAAATAAATGATTGGGACTAGGATGACCAGGAGATTTTAAGGAGTTAACGAAACAAAGCTTAACCTTAAACCTATCTATTATTTATATTTATTACATATATGTGCAATGAGTATAGCAATAAAACACTTCATATTAAATGACTAATTAGATTAATTACAAACTGCGTCGGCTTCAGAATTACTTTATTAAAGAGGTAGCAAAAATAATCACCATTGAAAAAGGAGATAGTAATACAATTAAACCATTATGTAATAAAAAGGCAGTTTAAAAACTGCTTCATACACGAGGTATCAAAAATAATCACCAATGAAAAATGAGACAGTAATACAATTAAACCATTAGATAATAATAGGGAAGTTTTAAAATTAATTACTTAACAAAAAAACTAAGCAGTTAAGTTACTTTATACACAACACAACTGGTGGCCATAACATTACACCATATGAAACCTCTACCACATATTACAGTGAGAACTTTGTCACTATAAATGCACAATCCCCTAAAACAACCTGTAATCATAATAACTTAATTACCAACACAAACCACGGAGATTAAGGCTTACGACAGTACCACGACAACCGACAATTATGTGCCATCAGTACAGTATATCACTGCCATTTAGATTACCCTCAACATAGTGATACAAGCTAATTGCCAAACAGACGATCACACTTAATGTTATCAACACAGCCCCATGCTGCCATTGAGGTCCTCCTCCAACTTCCATGTAGCTCTCCAAAATGACAAATATCACACCACCTGCTGATGAAGTTTTCCACTCGATGCTGTTCTCCAAATAACGAGAACCATGCTGGTAAAAAATTACTGACCAACTTGTAGTTAAATCCATCATTCTCCAGCTACCATCAAGAATGATATTAAATCTACTGACAAGGAGAATGTCCACTTGATGTAACACTCCAACAGGTACAGATAAAGAATGCCTGGCTGACTCTTAGATTAGCTGCTGATTGCCTGCAGCTGACTGGTTGATGTGACAGGTGACTGATGACTGACTTCTCTCTCTCATTGATGGCACCTCCCCTGTCGACATGGCCACAAGAATAAACCTGGAGAGACAACTGAAAACAAGCAAACCATCAAGACTCAGTAGTTCTTTTCAAATAACTATCCAGTCCTCACACACACACACACACACACACGCACACACACATATATATTGTTATAAACTGCTCGTCCCTCAGTATACAATGTGGGGATGTGACCTTCTGAAACCCCTAAAATGGCCTTGTGAGGTGGGGCGATGTTTATAACAACCAAAAATCTATGGCTGAAGGCCGATATTACTGAAAGAAGGAATTTACACAAACTTTACCCGTTAGTTTTGAAGAGCTATATTTACATTTAAATAATGTGTAGGTCCAGAAATTAATGAGGTGGTTGATTGCAGGTCCACCAGTGACTCGCGGCTGGGAGATGACCCAGAGATATGATTCGCGCAATGTAGGTTGTTTAAATTCAAGCGTTATTTCAAGGGTTCCCAATATCTCCCACAATCAGGCAAAGCATTTGTCGGCAAAGAAATTGCATTCTAGCATCAGTACTAAGGCGAAGGACACGTGGAAAACGTTACACACTACTTACTCAGAACATTACATATTAAAGCTCACTCAAGGGGGCATAAAATGACAGGGAGCTTATACAGGAAAAAATATTATTCACTAGGGGGATGTTTAATATCGTTGCCAGCATCACAAGGGGAATTGATCACAGCACTGAACTAGAATTGGGGAGTGAGAAGGTGAACAAAGATGGGGGAAAAGTCGCCTCGGGAGAATGGAATGAAATACAGACAAGAGGTAAAAACGATTTGCTGACTGCACTAGAAATTACATCTCACAGTACCTGGAAATCCTGGGGCTGGTTGTCTTCCATCTGCTGATATTACTGTGCACCATGGGCGATGTAAGAACACTTGTGGGATCCCCAAGTGGAAGCAGGGGAACAAAAGGGGTGAAGTGGAGTTTGCAGGATCTGAGAAAGTCCTGAGAAAGAGCTGCTGTGGCCCCGTCCTTTTAAAATCTTGGCCTGGCGAGGGCCCTCTCTCATTCAGGGCACTTGAATCTATGCAGCCAATGGGAGCAGAGATGATTTAGGGAGAATGGAGGCTTTCAGTTCAGAGGGGCAACTCGAAAATGTGTGCAACTATTTATGGAGGGATATTACTTTTCCTGTTGTGGAATAAGATCCTGAACAGCGTATATATATATATATATATATATATATATATATATATATATATATATATATATATATATATATATATATGCTTAAAAGATCACAGTAGATGCACGTGACTTCATAAAAAGGTGAATTCCACAGGAAAATGATAGTCAGAAATCCAAGCGCTTTCGTCTTTACTAAGACATTGTCAAGGAGCGAATGAAATACAATTGTAGAGAAAGGTCTCAGGTACACAACAAGAGCAAGAATACCAGATGGTTAATTGTTCAAAAGGGTAAAAATTAAAAGAGATAATCCAGGATTATCGTATCACACGGTCACAAACCTAAACAGATTGACCCTAACCGAAATTACAAAGTTTCTTTCTATATATATATATATATGTATATATTAATATATATATATATATATATATATATATGTTATATATATACTACATACATATAACATATATATATATATATATATATATAATATATATATATATATATATGATATATCTATATATATATCATATACACACACATATATATATATATATATATACATATACATATACATATACATACATATATATATATATATATATATGTGTGTGGTGTGTGTGTGTGTGTGGTGCGCGCGTAAAAACAGCGCCTTTAAAACTAATGTTTTACATATTGCCTAGCAACCTGCAGTCAAAGCACGTCCTCACTGTTAGAATGTTGTGAATCATGATGTTATAAATGGCTTAAAGATTTCTTATTTGTTGGGAAAGCCTAATAGGGCTAGGTATTAAATTAATAAATCCATAACCATATAAAAAAAAAAGAAAAGTAGTATAAAACGAACAGCGTGTGTCCCCAAGAAGCAAGCATAAACTCACGCTTATGTTATTAAGCACTAAACGGTAAATCTTTTAGGGGGTTTATGATTGATTATCTGTAAAGGCGAAGGGATTTATTATCTTAGAGGCTCCCACTCTGGTTATGATTCATGAATAAAGGGTTTTTTCGGATGTCTTTGGAATTTTATCTTAGGTGGGATTGGAATCGGGGGATTTTATTCTAACAGATGTTTCGTTTTTTATTCTGATGAAGGTTGGCTATTGTATTCTAACATGTTTCTATCATGGATAAGAATCGAGTACAATGGATTTCTCCTTACAGATGGTGTATGTGTCAATTTTGGATACTGTTAAAGTCAAGGTATTTGTTCATTTTGTTTGCAAGTGATTCCTTCCTGAAAACGATTATATACGGTGGTTGCATTATTTTAAATTGGCGGATATGATAAAACCCTAAGGGCTTTATCCTTACAGATGTCTCTTTCTTTGGATGCGATAATCGTAAAGCATTAAATTTATAAGGGAAATTAATGTCCAACATGAACTATTCATAGCGAGATTCTTTTTACAAACGTTACAGTTTAGTTGATCAACAAGAAACTTATTCCAAGTTCTTTATTTTTTGGTGCGATTGAATCGGAAGCTGTTCATTCGCAACCTCAACAGATCCCCTTGGCTGTATATATTGTTTTGAACCATGATCATGACAGTGTGGCAGGTCCTTACCAACCATTCAATGAACGTGTAATATTTAAACAATTTTCTTAACTCAAACTTGGGAGGAATGAAGTTCTTTTGAAACATTTAAAGTGAAAATAACGTGGCTAAAACTAAAAACTATCCGTCTTGTTTTTCCTCTATCCTTGGGTTTTAATTTTTCGTGATAGATTCGATATTTCTTTTCTTTACACGTCGGACATCATTCGAAGTGAATGTTAGCCATCCAGCCACTCTAGATAATTGAACGAACGTTAAGGGGAAGGATATTCCGTTTATTCGTTGAGTGGCGAATTTCAGTTAAAAATTGTGCGTTTTATTACCGTGGAAAAGTGTTCGTAATGAAGAGGCGTAACGGGGATTTTCAAACGACCCTTAATCAGAAAGAGCAATAAACTTCGGGCAAAGAAAAAAAAAAAGTACATTTTGAAACCCGATTTCGGTTTTAAAATGTGGAGAACCGAATGGGTTGGCGTCACCAAGACGGCCGAGATCCAGACACGGCAAAAAGCAAAGCAGGATTGCAGGAGGAGAGTAAAAAATTATTTGAAATATTGAAGGTCTTCCTGAGAGAACAGAATTCTCGAAAGAAGAAGAGTTTTGTAAAGAAACGTAATTAAATGAATTAGAAGAAAGAATTTTGTAAAGAAATTTAGAAAAAGAAACTTTTTAAAAACAAATTTAAGAAAGAGATTTTATACGGAAGTACAGATTGTTTAAGAGAATGTGAAGGCATAGATTTCAGGAAACAAAAGAAAGATTATTTCTTGCATAAAAAGCAAGAGACGTCCTGCGTTCCTTCCCAAAAAAACGACCTTGTTTCAAACAACAGAGTAAACAGTTGAAATCTGGACGGAACTGAATAAAATCCCTCACAGCACTAAAAGTTAATGTTTGGACATCACTGTATATAAGCATAATTAAATTGTTTCAATATGTAAAGCTTTTTGAAGTCAACTCTAAATGCTATGGCTCCAGAGACTATGCTGTTCAGTCGAAAGAAGTAACAGAAAGTAATGGGAAATATAGAAAGAGGAGATAAGTTATTGGGGAAAAAAACAAGTAAATTAATAAATAAATAGAAATAAGTATATGATTATAATACAAAGAGAATGTATTTGGGAATTAATGCATTGCATCTTTGGCTGAACTTCTGAAGTTCCAGTTGCACGACATCCTCTGGGAGGCTTTCCCACAGACCACCGGAGAATTGTTAATCAAATATGAAGAAGTCTTGTTTCATGACTGAATTAGATGGCGTGTCTGTCCAGAACCTTTCAGGCACGGGGGTTGATGTTTCAGGATTATATCATTGTTTGCAGTGCTGCTTTGTGCCTTTGTCTGGAACATTCAAGTGGTATGAAATTATCTTCAGTTTTTCAAGTTCTTAAATTTTGTTCGAAACAAATTTCCTGTGTGATTGCTGATTTGACTGAGTGTGTGAGACATCCTCAGCAGTCTTGCAAACTTTTCTCTGTGTTCGCATTTGAAATGTGGGGAGTCTTATTTTTACCTGGTGTTCTTTGTTTGTTTTTTCTTTTTTTTTATCCACTTATGTTTTATGTGGGGCTTTATATCGAGGTGTTTTTTGAAAGAAATGCTTCTATGTTTTTTCGGGATTTATATATATATATCTATATGTATATGTAATATATATATATATATATATATATATATATATATATATATATATTTTCACTTATGTTTTATTCCGGGTTTTTTACTTGAGGATGTATTTGATGGCAAATCTTAACTGTTTTTTTTTTGTGAGGATTTTCGTCATTGTTTATAAATTACATTGTATTGCTTTTTGTTATTGTTTAAAATTTACTTTAGAGTGTTCTCATTGGTATTTACAATTTCAATGTTCTTATAAGGTGAAGAGAAATATGACAGTTTTTATAGATTGCAAGGTGAAGAGAATGACATAGATCATGAGATGGACTGAATGACCATTATTGCAGAGAGTAAGGTGAGAGAATGCCTTGTAGTATGTGATGAAGGGAAAGACAGTTTTTGCCGTGTAAAGTGAAGAAAATGACACTTTTTATGAGATGAAGGTAAACAGTTATTGCAAAGTGTAAGGTGAAGAGAATGATGCAGTTTACGAGATGAAGAGAACGACAGCTATTGCAGAGTGTAAGGTGAAGAGAATGATGCAGTTTATGAGATGAAGAGAACGACAATTATTGCAGTATAAAGTGAAGAGAAAGATACAGTTTATGAGATGAAGAGAATGACAGTTATTGCAGAGTGTAAGGTGAAGAGAATGATGCAGTTTACGAGATGAGGAGAATGACAGCTATTCCAGAGTGTAAGGTAAAGTGAGATGACGCAGTTTGACGAGATGAAGAGAATGACAGTTATTGCAGTGTAAGGTGAAGAGAATGACACATTTTATGAGAAGAAGAGAATGACAATTAATGCAGAGTGTAATGTGAAGAGAATGATTTAGTTTACAAGATGAAGAGAAAGACACCTATTGCAGAGTGTAAGATGAGAGAATGATGCAGATTATGAGACAAAGAGAAAGACACCTATTGCAGAGTGTAAGATGTGGTGTATAAGGTGAAGAGAATGATGCAGTTAAGTTAACAAGATGAAGAAAATGACGGCTATTGTGGAGTGTAAGGTGAAGAGAATGACGCAGTTTACGAGATGCAGAGAAAGACAGTTAATGCAGAGTGTAAGGTGAAGAGAATGATGTAGTTTATGAGATGAAGAGAAAGACAGTTAATGCAGTGTAAGGTGAAGCGAATGATCTAGTTTACGAGATGAAGAGAAAGACAGTTAATGCAGAGTGTAAGGTGAAGAGAATGATGTAGTTTATGAGATGAAGAGAATGGCAGTTAATGCAGAGTGTAAGGTGAAGAGAATGACACAATTTACGAGATGAAGAGAAAGATAGTTAATGCAGAGTGTAAGGTGAAGAGAATGATGTAGTTTACAAGATGAAGAGGATGGCAATTAATGCAGAGTGTAAGGTGAAGAGAATGACACAGTTTACGAGATGCAGAGAAAGACAGTTAATGCTGAGTGTAAGGTGAAGAGAATGATCTAGTTTACGAGATGAAGAGAATGACAGATATTGTACAGTGCAAGGTGAAGAGATTGATGCAGTTTTTGAGATGAAGAGAAAAACATTTATTGCAGAGTGTAAGGTGAAGAGAATGATGCAGTTTATGAGATGAAGAGAATGACAGATATTGTAGAGTGTAAGGTGAAGAGAATGATGTAGTTTATGAGATGAAGAGAAAGAGTTAATGCAGAGTGTAAGGTGAAGAGAATGATGCAGTTTATGAGATGAAGAGAATGACAATTAATGCAGAATGTAAGGGGAAGAGAATGACGTAGTTTACGAGATGAAGAGAATGACAGTTGATGCAGAGTGTAAGGTGAAGAGAATGATGTAGTTTACGAGACGAAGAGAAAGACAGCTATTGCAGAGTGTAAGGTGAAGAGAATGATCTAGTTTATGAGATGAAGAGAATGACAGTTAATGCAGAGTGAAAGGAGAAGAGAATGACGTAGTTTATGAGATGAAGAGAGAGACAGCTATTGCAGAGTGTAAGGTGAAGAGAATGATTTAGTTTACGAGATGAAGAGAATGACAGTTAATTCAGAGTGTAAGGTGAAAAGAATGATGCAGTTTATGAGATGAAGAGAAAGACAGTTAATGCAGAGTGCAAGGTGAAGAGAATGATTTAGTTTACGAGGTGAAGAGAATGACAGTTAATGCAGTGTAAGGTGAGGAGAATGACACGTGTTTGTAGAGTGGTTAACATGCTGCTCCCGATGAGTCTGCATGGTTCGACTGCGAGCTGCTGAGGTTTTAACTCCGGGATTTCATTGATGATTCAGCAGAAGTAAGATGAATAGTATTTCAAGTGCTTTGTATTTTCATTCTGAAGTCATTTTCTATGGGGAAACGACTTATTAATAAACTAATCAAAGAATATTCCTGTTCATAGGCGATTGGAAGAAGCAAACTTGAACTCTCGCACTGTTATTTCCAACGTGCTATTTCTCATATGCCATGCAACACATCTCGCTTGATTCAGCCCCTTGTACTGAGTGAGGCTGTAAAATTAATTTGTTATTTAGGGATTTTCAGTATTTAAATCACTACGGGATTTTAATGTTCAGAGAAACTGAACATTTTCTAGTAGCTGTGTACGTTAAATGCTATCTTTCTTTGCCACGAGTTGTTATTATTATTATTATTATTATTATTATTATTATTATTATTATTATTATTATTATTATTATTATTGTTATTGTTGTTATTGTTGTTATTGTTATTATTGTTATTATTGTTATTGTTATTGTTATTGTTATTGTTATTATTGTTATTGTATTATTGTTATTGTTGTTATTGTTATTGTTGTTATTGTTATTGTTGTTGTTGTTATTGTTATTGTTATTGTTATTGTTGCTTAAATAACATCCATGATGAACTTTTCTACTGCTGCTGATGACTCCTCAAATTGCGTAGGGAAAAGTTCATTTCAAAGTACTTGTACACAAGCAGTCATTCCCGACCTAAAATCGGTGAAATATACACGATATTCGTACTGTTATGGACGAGCAACATGCTTGAGAGCTCAAGTCGTCCAGCTAATATACTCTCAAATTGAAATGATTGTCTTTGATATCATTCATTTTATCTCGTGTAAGCAAACAGTATTATACATATATTACACAGTGCCTAAGATCTGTAGTTCCTTGTCTGGGTGCCTGTGATTTGGGGAATTTTTTTTAATAAATAAGGATTAAAGATTTGTTAGCTATAGATCAAGGGTTAAACTATTGAACCTTGAATTCGCCAATATACCAGAACGTGGGAGTAAATGTAAACATCAATAAAATATGCTGACTTTAAAGCATTGTGTTGATCCTGGAATGACCAACCCATTATAGTAATTGAATCCTTATTTATTAAACAGTTCGTTCCCCAGTTGAACTTCCATTCCACTACCACGACCCTTTATAACTGTGGAAAATTGAAGTAAAATATGTCTCATAACTACATGTCTGTAATGTCATTGTTGATGTGTGATGTGTTTCTTAGTTACTACCCGCCTCCTTCTCGAAGGATTCCTTGGCCATTCTTGCTGCCAGCGACAATGCCATCAACTCAAGTTTTGGAACAGTCAGTTCTTTGATGGGCGCAACTCCTGCCTTTGCCATCAGTGAGTAAGTTTTCGTTCTTAACTCTATATGCTACACAACCATATGCTGACTCACTGGCATATGTGTAAGGAGTCCCCCTCTCCTAGGCTAGTATTTCCAAGAAAAGAAATATCAAGACATTTCTCTAAGTCTTCGGATAACTCGACTCATTGCTTCTGTAATGGGTCTAGGGGTTGATTATCCCAATGCAACTGTTGCTTCCACAAATTCTGCAAGTATATGCCTGCCCTAATAGACAGGTAAAAGTACTCCTAACGGATCGTAAATTTGTGCAAATGGACTTATCTTAGTAGGATGCAATGTCAAGGCATATTTCTTTTTGTCCTAGTCTAGACCTAAGACCTTATGAGTTGCTTGCTTTTTGGCCGTGATCCCATAAGCTCTAGCTATGGTTTGTAACGAGTCATCATTACTCGTCCATTCCTTGAGTTACAAATGTGCTAGTGCAAATATCTTATTTGCTTCAAAGAAAAAATTTACCACTTCATTAAAACCATTGCCGGTGAAACTGTAAGTTATCTACATCATAATCCTCTTTTCATCCTTTCTACATTACCTTCTATCATGGGTAGGTGTTCTTAATTGTTGCATTCAACAGAAAGGAAGAACATGTAGCTTCAAATAAAACAACCCGAAACCTGTACACCAACAGTCTACTGTTAGGGTTTGTTAGATCTTCCAACCAAAAATTCTTCAAAGGCGTGGTTGGTATGGTGTTGGCATTCCACCTCGGTGGTCGCGGGTTCGATTCTCGGCCATTCCATTGAGGAGTGAGAGATGTGTATTTCTGGTGATAGAAGTTCACTCTCGACGTGGTTCGGAAATCACGTAAAGCCGTTGGTCCCGTTGCTGAATAACCACTGGTTCCATGCAACGTAAAAGCACCATACAAACATAAATTTCTTGTATAATTTCTATCCTCTCTAAGTGACACCATTAAAAATGCTTTCTGTATATTACAAACACGCAAACGATTTTCCCCTGTTGACCGAATAGCCAAATGCTATCCTAGGGGTCGTTTGCACTGTCCTTTTTAACACCATGATGTGCTAAGTAATGACAGACCTCATCAGTTTTAAAATATTCTGCTCTCTCTCTGCGAACCTCCTATCCTCCTGATCCTTCAGCATTTTCTGATAGTGTTCCAGTTACTGAGTGTCCTTCCAAAACTTGACACACTGTTGCTTTAGTCAATTCAAAGCCAACCCAAAGTTGGAGGTTAATCTGCTTCTATTGCCTTTCCAAGGCAATGCCACAACATACTGTTTGTTTTGTCAATTTTGGAATAGGTTACAGTACTCAAAGTTCTCCAATACCTTCTTTTCCTGTTCGGTTTTTTCACTGCAGTTAATTCCTAAGCCCAAGTGATCCAAGCTCCATAACAAGATGTTCCCTTGGTTCTTTTAAACGAGTAGCTCCTACAGTCATAGTTAAATCTTCTGTTTCCACTTGCCAATTTTAGAATAGAAAAAACGAGTCTCTTTGGTGGGAGAACTGCAGCTTCCGGTTACCACGTAACCAAATATGGTTGGATGTATTATATTGTACACATTGTCAACCCCTATTAACAACTCTATAGGTGATTGTTTCTCTGTGGTAGACTGTGGGTAGATCAAAATATTATCAGTCAAGCTGATTTCTTTTTAAAACAACGACCTTAAATTCTTTAAAGGTCTAATTTCTTTGTATATTCTGTGTGCTATCAAACACACACTTACAAACTAATGCACGAAATAACTAAACACAACGCTCTTCCCAACTAAGTACATATACAACAAAAGTCAATATCTTCCTTTCAGACAATACCCATCATACGTAAATGAGAGAAAACTATACAGACTACATTGCAACTTGCGGCAGAGAACAATCTCTCTTGTCGAAGTTTCGACAGTGTGTATATATGTATGTGTATATATACATATGTATGTATAAGAGTGTATTCATATACATATGTATGTACTGTCTACATATATTATATACAAATATATATACATCTACATACGCATGTATGTATTATATATGTATATACTGTATACACATACATAGTACATATACATACTGTTTCTGAATATTTATGTTTGAGGCTGCCAGGATACTGCCCAAATAATCGCATGGATTTATACTCTAGATCACTTTAAGCCTTACGCTCTCAATAATTGAAGCCAACAGCTAATCTTTGCGTGAGCAGTATGTAACGGGTGATTGATTGTATCCTGTGGTGATAGGCTTTATAATCATTTGACTGATATTCCCGTGGGAGAGACGCATTTTGATATTTTCCACTTCTAGTTAATTGATGGTCACCTCTTAAGATTATGCTTATAATATTTTTCGGGACACTTGATCAGGCATTCCTCCAGAAGTCTGCGTTTTTCTGCATTTGCTCCACACCTGTAGGGGGCCAGTGCTTTCAGTGCACCTCACGTTGTGCACTGTAATCATTACTTTAGGGTCTTTGCAGCGTCCCTTCGGACGTAGCTGTAACTTCCTTTTTTCCTTATACTGTACTTTCTTTCATGTTCTCTTCCATCTAACTTCCCACTCTCCCTAACAAGTGTTAGAGAGGGGTTTGCTCCTGTGACACCTAACCAGCAGAACTTCTTACTGGCAATTTCCTTTTCAAGACTGAATGACCTAATAGGTCCCAGTGCTTGGCCTTTGGCCTAGATTCTAAATTCTATTCTATATTTGCAGCACAGGTGTGTGTGCTCACCCTTGGCGGATTTCCATGAAATTCCCTTGGGGGCTCAATAGCCTTTACCTAAAGAGATGCTGATGTCAGTTTTCGTGGAGAGTAAACCATGACTAATAAAGATACTTATGGATACTTTTTCGTTAAATGATACAGCAATGCTTTTTTTAAATTCATATATAGATACATATATAATTCCTTTAAAGGGGCATCATCGGCAATTTCGTTGTTTTACTAAAGGATGTTCTCCCGTGAAAGATAAGTGATGTTGACAGTTCCATAGAATAGACGCAGCTCCCTTCCCGTCAGTGAAAGACGCATTGCTACATGCCCTTTAGCAGCGAGTATGCAGTAATTCCAGTTATTGAGAGCAGATTTTTTAGACTGACAGTCATGAATTTCTGTCTCACGCGCTGGAATTTTATTCAAGGGATCTGGTCAATTCGCAAACCATCCAGTCTGTCCCGGGGATTTCCAGTTCCATAGTAAAGATGGAAGCGGATCAAAAGAGTAAAACACTTTTTGTGAGATGTTTAGTCCGGAGAAAAAAATACTTCATCTCGTCAGTGTTCATCGAAATTGAATTTTTTCATATCTGAATTATTCATGCAAGTAGTATCAGAACAAACTCACACCGCCTTAACCATTTTGAGGTATATTTGGAAGAGAAATGGGTGGATACCCATTCAGTGTTTTTTTTTTTTTTAACCGTATATATTCTATGTCCTATTAATGTGTCCATATCGAAGATCTGTCCTCGACGATATAGTTCTGGAGATGAATACGAATAAAAATATTTGCAATAAACGGTAATTATTTATCTTATATGTTTTATTGTAATCTGAATTATCTGTTAACTATACAGGTTAGCGTTTCACAAGGAATTCATACCAATATAAAATGAAACTGGAACGAGGAAGAAGGCTTTGCACTAATAAAGAGCAATTTCGGGTTGAAAAATAATTTTAGATATATTAATAGTAGTACATACTATTAATAAAAAGCTGCTATTACTTTTTTGCGAACACCAAGTATTTCATATTTTTTAC
>NC_087201.1:115742779-115747779 GCF_015104395.2 Macrobrachium nipponense
AACACTTGTTAGGGAGAGTGGGAAGTTAGATGGAAGAGAACATGAAAGAAAGTACAGTATAAGGAAAAAAGGAAGTTACAGCTACGTCCGAAGGGACGCTGCAAAGACCCTAAAGTAATGATTACAGTGCACAACGTGAGGTGCACTGAAAGCACTGGCCCCCTACAGGTGTGGAGCAAATGCAGAAAAACGCAAACTTCTGGAATGCCTGATCAAGTGTCCCGAAAAATATTATAAGCATAATCTTAAGAGGTGACCATCAATTAACTAGAAGTGGAAAATATCAAAATGCGTCTCTCCCACGGGAATATCAGTCAAATGATTATAAAGCCTATCACCACAGGATACAATCAATCACCCGTTACATACTGCTCACGCAAAGATTAGCTGTTGGCTTCAATTATTGAGAGCGTAAGGCTTAAAGTGATCTAGAGTATAAATCCAGGCGATTATTTGGGCAGGATGCTGGTAGCCTCAAACATAAATATTCAGAAACAGTATGTATATGTACTATGTATGTGTATACAGTATATACATATATAATACATACATGCGTATGTAGATGTATATATATTTGTATATAATATATATGTAGACAGTACATACATATGTATATGAATACACTCTTATACATACATATGTATATATACACATACATATATACAAACTGTCGAAACTTCGACAAGAGAGATTGTTCTCTGCCTCAAGTTGCAATGTAGTCTGTATAGTTTTCTCTCATTTACGTATAATGAGTATTGTCTGAAAGGAAGATATTGACTTTTGTTGTATTTGTACTTAGTTGGGAAGAGCGTTGTGTTTGGTTATTTCGTGCATTAGTTTGTAAGTGTGTGTTTGATAGCACACAGAATATACAAAGAAATTAGACATTAAAAAGAATTTAAGGTCGTTGTGTAAAAAGAAAATCAGCTTGACTGATAAATATTTTGATCTACCCACAGTCTACCCACAGAGAAACAATCACCTATAGAGTTGTTAATAGGGGTTGACAATGTGTACAATATAATACATCCAACCATATTTGGTTACGTGGTAACCGGAAGCTGCAGTTCTCCCACCAAGGAGACTCGTTTTTTCTATTTTAAAATTGGCAAGTGGAAACAGAAGATTTAACTATGACTGTAGGAGCTACTCGTTTAAAAGAACCAAGGGAACATCTTGTTATGGAGCTTGGATCACTTGGGCTTAGGAATTAACTGCAGTGAAAGAAACGAACAGGAAAAGAAGGTATTGGAGAACTTTGAGTACTGTAACCTATTCCAAAATTGACAAAAAAACAGTATGTTGTGGCATTGCCTTGGAAAGGCAATAGAAGCAGATTAACCTCCAACTTTGGGTTGGCTTTGAATTGACTAAAGCAACAGTGTGTCAAGTTTTGGAAGGACACTCAGTAACTGGAACACTATCAGAAAATGCTGAACGGATCAGGAGGATAGGAGGTTCGCAGAGAGAGAGCAAAATATTTTAAAACTGATGAGGTCTGTCATTACTTAGCACATCATGGTGTTAAAAAGGACAGTGCAAACGACCCCTAGGATAGCATTTGGCTATTCGGTCAACAGGGGAAAATCGTTTGCGTGTTTGTAATATACGAAAGCATTTTTAATGGTGTCACTTAGAGAGGATAGAAATTATACAAGAAATTTATGTTTGTTTGTTTGTATGGTGCTTTTACGTTGCATGGAACCAGTGGTTATTCAGCAACGGGACCAACGGCTTTACGTGACTTCCGAACACACGTCGAGAGTGAACTTCTATCACCAGAATACACATCTCTCACTCCTCAATGGAATGGCCGAGAATCGAACCCGCGACCACCGAGGTGGAATGCCAACACCATACCAACCACGCCTTTGAAGGATTTTTGGTTGGAAGATCTAACAAACCCTAACAGTAGACTGTTGGTGTACAGGTTTCGGGTTGTTTTATTTGAAGCTACTGTTTCTCCTTTCTGTTGAATGCAACAATTAAGAACACCTACCATGATAGAGGGTGGTTAATGTAGAAAGGATGAAAAGAGGATTATGATGTAGATAACTTACAGTTCACCGGCAATGGTTTTAATGAAGTGGTAAATTTTTTTCATTGAAGCAAAATAAGATATTTGCACTAGCACATTTGTAACTCAAGGAATGGACGAGTAATGATGACTCGTTTACAAACCATAGCTAGAGCTTATGGGATCACGTCCAAAAAGCAAGCAACTCAATAAATGTCTTTCTCTTCATCTCAAAAACTGCATCAATTTCTTCACCTTGCACTGTACAATATCTGTCATTATCTTCATCTCGTAAACTAGATCATTCGCTTCACCTTACCCACTGGCATTAACTTTGTACTTTCTCTTCATCTCATTAAACTACATCATTCTCTTCACCTTACACTCTGCATTAACTGTCTTTCTCTGCATCTCGTAAACTGCGTCATTCTCTTCACCTTACACTCCACAATAGCTGGCCAGTTTTCTTCATTCTCGTTAACTGCCTCATTCTTTTCTCCTTACACACCACAACTTACACTCTGCAATAGCTGTCTTTCTCTTTTGTTCATAAACTGCATCATTCTCTTCATCTTACACTCTGCAATAGGTGTCTTTCTCTTCATCTTGTAAACTAAATCATTCTCTTCACATTACACTCTGCATTAATTGTCATTCTCATCTTCTCATAAAATGTGTCATTCTCTTCACCTTACACTGCAATAACTGTCATTCTCTTCATCTCGTAAATTGCGTCACTCTCTTCACCTTACACTCTGGAATAGCTGTCATTCTCCTCATCTCGTAAACTGCATCATTCTCTTCACCTTACACTCTGCAATAACTGTCATTCTCTTCATCTCATAAACTGTATCTTTCTCTTCACTTTATACTGCAATAATTGTCGTTCTCTTCATCTCATAAACTGCATCATTCTCTTCACCTTACACTCTGCAATAGCTGTCGTTCTCTTCATCTCATAAACTGCAATCATTCTCTTCTCCTTACACTTTGCAATAACTGTTTACCTTCATCTCATAAAAAGTGTCATTTTCTTCACTTTACACGGCAAAAACTGTCTTTCTCTTCATCACATAGACTAAGGCATTCTCTTCACCTTACTCTCTGCAATAATGGTCATTCAGTCCATCTCATGATCTATGTCATTCTCTTCACCTTGCAATCTACAAAAACTGTGTCATTCTCTTCACCTTATAAGAACATTGAAATTGTAAATACCAATGAGAACACTCTAAAGTAAATTTTAAACAATAACAAAAAGCAATACAATGTAATTAATAAACAATGACGAAAATTCCTCACAAAAAAAAAAAACGGTTAAGATTTGCCATCAAATACATCCTCAAATAAAAACCCCGAATAAAACATAAGTGAAAAAAATATATATATATATATATATATATATATATATATATATATATATATATATATATATATATATATAAATCCCGAAAAAACATAGAAGCATTTCAAAAAACCACCTCAGATATAAAGCCCAAATAAAACATAAAAGTGGATAAAAAAAGAAAAAACAAACAAAGAACACCAGGTAAAAATAAGACTCCCCACATTTCAAATGCGAACACAGAGAAAAGTTTGCAAGACTGCTGAGGATGTCTCACACAACTCAGTCAAATCAGCAATCACACAGAAAATTTGTTTCGAAATTTAAGAACTTGAAGAACTAAAGATAGTTTCATACACTTGAATGCCAGACAAAGGCACAAGCAGCACTGCAACAATGATATAATCCTGAAACATCAACCCCCGTGCCTGAAAGGTTCTGGACAGACACGCCATCTAATTCAGTCATGAAACAAGACTTCTTCATATTTGATTAACAATTCTCCGGTGGTCTGTGGGAAAGCCTCATCCCAGAGGCGTGTCGTGCAACTGGAACTTCAGAAGTTCAGCCAAAGATGCAATGCATTAATTCCCAAATACATTCTCTTTGTATTATAATCATATACTTATTTCTATCTATTTATTAATTTACTTGTTTTTCCAATAACTTATCTCCTTTTTCTATATTTCCCATTACTTTGTTACTTCTTTCGATTGAACAGCATAGTCTCTGGAGCCATAGCATTTAGAGTTGACTTCAAAAAGCTTTACATATTGAAACAATTTAATTATGCTTATATACAGTGATGTCCAAACATTAACTTTTAGTGCTGTGAGGGATTTTATTCAGTTCCGTCCAGATTTCAACTGTTTACTCTGTTGTTTGAAACAAGGTCGTTGTTTTGGGAAGGAAGGCAGGACGTATCTAGCTTTTCATGCAAGAAATAATCTTTCTTTTGTTTCCTGAAATCTATGCCTTCACATTCTCTTAAACAATCTGTTACTTCCGTATAAGAATCTCTTTCTTAAATTTGTTTTTAAAAAGTTTCTTTTTCTAAATTTCTTTACAAAATTCTTTCTTCTATTTCATTTAATTACGTTTCTTTACAAAACTCTTCTTCTTTCGAGAATTCTGTTCTCTCAGGAAGACCTTCAATATTTCAAATAATTTTTTTATTCTCCTGCAATCCTGCTTTGCTTTTTGCCGTGTCTTGATCTCGGTCGTCTTGGTGACGCCAACCCATTCGGTTCTCCACATTTTAAAACCGAAATCGGGTTTCAAAATGTACTTTTTTTTTTTCTTTGCCCGAAGTTTATTGCTCTTTCTGATTAAGGGTCGTTTGAAAATCCCCGTTACGCCTCTTCATTACGAACACTTTTCCACGGTAATAAAACGCACAATTTTTAACTGAAAATCGCCACTCAACGAATAAACGGAATATCCTTCCCCTTAACGTTCGTTCAATTATCTAGAGTGGCTGGATGGCTAACATTCACTTCGAATGATGTCCGACGTGTAAAGAAAAGAAATATCGAATCTATCACGAAAAATTAAAACCCAAGGAGAGGGGGGAAAAAAGACGGATAGTTTTTAGTTTTAGCCACGTTATTTTCACTTTAAATGTTTCAAAAGAACTTC
>NC_087201.1:115750279-115757779 GCF_015104395.2 Macrobrachium nipponense
ACAATATATATGAGTGTGTGCGTGTGTGTGTGTTTGTTTGTGTGTATGTGTGTGTGACGATTGGATAGTTATTTGAAAAGAACTACTGAGTCTTGATGGTTTGCTTGTTTTCAGTTCTCTCTCCAGGTTTATTCTTGTGGCCATGTCGACAGGGGAGGTGCCGTCAATGAGAGAGAGAAGTCAGTCATCAGTCACCTGTCACAACAACCAGTCAGCTGCAGGCAATCAGCAGCTAATCTAAGAGTCAGCCAGGCATTCTTTATCTGTACCTGTTGGAGTGTTACATCAAGTGGACATTCTCCTTGTCAGTAGATTTAATATCATTCTTGATGGTAGCTGGAGAATGATGGATTTAACTACAAGTTGGTCAGTAATTTTTTACCAGCATGGTTCTCGTTATTTGGAGAAGAGCGTCGAGTGGAGTGGAACTTCATCGAGTGTGGTGTGATATTTGTCATTTTTGGAGAGCTACATGGAATTGAGGAGGACCTCAATGGTAGCATGGGGCTGTGTTGATAACATTAAGTGTGATCGTCTGTTTGGCGATTAGCTTGTATCACTATGTTGAGGGTAATCTAAATGGCAGTGATATACTGTACTGATGGCACATAATTGTCGGTTGTCGTGGTACTGTCGTAAGCCTTAATCTCCGTGGTTTGTGTTGGTAATTAAGTTATTATGATTACAGGTTGTTTTAGGGGATTGTGCATTTTATATGTGGTAGAGGTTTCATATGGTGTAATGTTATGGCCACCAGTTGTGTTGTGTATAAAGTAACTTAACTGCTTTGTTTTTGGGTTAAGTAATTAATTTTAAAACTTCCCTATTATTATCTAATGGTTTAATTGTATTACTGTCTCATTTTTCATTAGTGATTATTTTTGATACCTCGTGTATGAAGCAGTTTTTAAACTGCCTTTTTATTGTATAATGATTTAATTGTATTACTATCTCCTTTTTCAATGGTGATTATTTTTGCTACCTCTTGTATAAAGTAATTCTGAAGCTGACGCGGTTTGTAATTAATCTAATTAGTCATTTAATATGAAGTGTTTTATTGCTATGACTCATTGCACATATATGTAAATTTTACAAATAATAGATAGGTTTAAGGTTAAGCTTTGTTTAGTTAACTCCTTAAAATCTCCTAGTCATCCCAGTCCTAATCATTTATTTTTTTATATGAACCTGTCAAGTAACCGTTGAGATAATGGTTCATAACAATATATATATATATATATATATATATATATATATATATATATATATATATATTATATATATATATATATATATATATATTTTATATATATATATAATATATATATATGCAAATCATACACACATATAGGCATAAATATATATATATAGTATGTATGTATATATATATGATATATTTTTAATATATATAGATATATATATATATTTTATATATATATATATATATTTTATATATATATATATATATATATATATATGCAAATACATACACATACATATATATCAATAACATAAATTATATATGTGTATGTGATGTATAATATACATATATATATATATATATATTATATATATATATATATATATATATATATATATATATTTTTATATATATATATATATATATATATATATCAAATACATACATACATATATGCAATAACATAAATTATGTATGTAGTATGTATGTGCATATATATATATATATATATATATATATATATATATATATATATATATATATATATATATATATATACATATATATATATATATCACGATGGTTACGATAAACTCACTTTAATCTGTCTTTATTTCATGTCCAAGATATACTATAAGATAAAAATTAAAAATTACAGCGACATAAAATACACAATGGCCGGCAGAAATACATGAAAAACAAACAAACATACAAGTTGTCACACGAAACTTCCTTAACATTTATGTTATGTTTTCTTTCTAGAATCTGTGTTTATAATACATAAAATGTCAGACAGAAACATGTAACAGCCTTAACAGGCAATATAAAGAATGACATCATACAATAGATAGATAGATAGAAAGATAGACAGATAGATAGGTAGGTAGGTAAATTGTTAGATACTGAATTTAAAACCCCTCCAGGAAAAAAGAAAATGAAGATATTTTTTGTTTGTTAGATCATATAAGAGTTCAGAGCACACGGAAAAGCAACCTGATAAAGGTAAGAAGAGAATTGGCAGCAGTATATCTGATCGCTATCTGAAAGGGGCGTAAAATAAAGCTGTAAGGCAATCAAGATGAGTGAGTAGATAACGAGGAAGTAACGAGGACATAGATGGAGGAAATGGATGAAAAATGGATTAGGATAACGATATCGAAATAACGAAGTGTGTGGAGAGAGCGTCAAATCTCACGATGGAGCTGTGGAGTCAGCGGGAGTGTTTGTTGGTTTAGGAAGGTGGGAAAACTAAATAAAAACAAAGTGGTGGAATGAGGAAATGAGAAGTTTGGTGAGAGAAAGGTCATTATTTGAGGTGCAACTGCAAATCAAAATGGAGGATTGCGTATGTGAGGTCAGCAAGATGAAAAAAGTGGCCGACAAGAAGGGAAAAGAGAAAAGAAGGAAAAAAAACTGCAACCAAAGACTTTAAGAGAGTAAAAGCTTTTTTGTACGGGAGTCAATACAAGAAAGATCCTGAGTATGTGGCTCTTACTATGCAAGACACAAGAGGAAAGCTATTGTCTGAAGAGAACGCAGTTCTGTATTGACTAAGAACATTGATGATTTGTTGAACGTGAGAGGCAGAAGAGAGATGCTGAATGATGCTAAAGTGGGAGGATTTAGATAAGTTTTAGAATGTGTGGAAATTACTGTGGTTTGTAGTTGAGCAATTAAGAGGATAAAGAAACGAACGATGCCAAGAACTGATGGGATGGCAAGTGAAATGCCGTAACACGGGTCGTTGCAAGTGTGGGGACCTGGGGAGCAGATCAGGATGAGTAAGGTATGTTTGGATGAAGGAAATGTTCTAAATGAAAAGGAGAGAGAAATTAGTAATAGAAATCATATTGCTATATATACCGTATATGTGTGTGCTCTGCGTGTATAGTATATAGTGTATATATATCTATATATATATATATATATATATATATATATATATATAATATATAATATATATACTATATATATCTATATATATATATATATATATATATATATATATATATATATACTATATATATATATATATATATGTATGTATGTATGTATGTATGTATGTAAGTATGTATGCATATATATATATATATATATATATATATATATATATATGTATATATCTATATATATATATATATATATATATATACTATATATATATATATATATATATATATATATTATATATATATATATATATATATATATATAGTGTAATCGATTGTTCATGATTTTTATATGATTTTTTTAATAATCTCAAACATGAAGACACTAATAACCTTAATAATGAATTCACTTTCCACGAGAATAACCTGCCGTCAAAGGGAATTACACATAATAACTCCCATTGACGGGGAATTATAATGTAAGTGCATCTTCCACAGCAAGGATTAGAACTTTAGCCTTTGGGTTTAATACTACTACAGAACAGTGACCGTGAATAATCCACTCCGTCATCGAAAGAGATGAAAGTTAATTTTAACTTTAGCTTTACATTTCTGTGGAATTCAGTTCTTTTCTCAGAATCGAAATCAACTCATCTTTCCTGTGATACCCGAGTTCGTAACACGCCGCAATTCATCAAAGTTTTTCTCACTATTTCACACGTAACTCTGTAATAGTTTCAGATTTTAATAAATATCGAATGAACTTTACCTCGAGACCTCCAACAGTGGTGGTTCTACACAACTATGGTTCAATTCCGCCAAGGTCGAGTTATTAACTGTGTGCTTACAGAAGTCATTTAAGCTTAATACTCTTAACAGGATTCACAACAATCTTGACCAGCTCAACTACTGTCTTCCTAAAGTTCATGTTCTCTTTACATCAGTGAGCTCTTTCATACACTTCAGCGAAATTTATTACAACGCATAACTCTGGGAATAATATAACCCTCTTGAAAGCATGCATCCAAAATATATAATAAGGATTTTATCATTCACGATAGGTTTCACCCGAATATAATGCTGGTTATGTGTTTAATAATTCAAACGATGCTCCTCTGGACAAAGTAACTATAGTCAGGTTAATATGTGATTATTCTGGCAATCAACAACAATAATTTTCAAAAGAATACATTTTTATGAACATCATTGGTTGTGCCCTTGAAGCTAATGTGATTGGAATACCGTAAAAATAAATTAAACCACGATTTAAAATAATGGGACTGAAAATATTACTTCATTTAACTGTCCCCCGAACACAGCAATGACAGACAGACAAACAACAAACCGCCGAGGTTTTTTGAAAATTCAAGCTTCAAAACACCTGTCAGCATGAAAACGACGTAAAATCTAGATAATGACTTGATCGCCAATTTATGGTTAAGTATAAGGATCAAATAATTTTACATAATGAGGTTTTCCTATGGATAATCGAACCACTCTTCCTGAGATTCCTTAACATGTAATTGATTTTGTTCTATATATATATATATATATATATATATATATATATATATATATATGATGTATGTGTGTGTGTGTATATATGTGTGTGATATATATATGTGTATATATATATATATATATATATATATATATTATATATATATATTATAATAATATATATATATATATATATATATATATATATATATATTCAAGTTAGTTTCATATAAAACCCCCTTGAGAACATTTCATAATTTTCGAGTTATCAGAGTAATGATTCTATCTCCTCAACAATTAGTTCTATTTGATTTAGATAGAATAGTGTTTTTATTCTTTTTTAGTTTATCGAGCCTGTTCATATCTTTAGTGGAATTAGGTGTCAAACGAATGAAGAAAAATCTTGGGATTTTGGTAACAATACCCTTTATATCATTTTCAGTCTCTTAGATGTATCAATTTATTCAGTAGTATGTGTTCGAAGAACAACAAAATGGACTTCGTGTCGTCAGATTTTAAACAGCGGAAGGCAGAAATTCATTTCCAAAACAAAAACTTTTTTTTTCTGCTGAGAGTTCATAAAATGAACAAAATTATTGTTTATGCGCTTGGCCTCGTGGTTCTGGTTCTGATTTTGTAAAGACAGTCAATTAAAAAAGAAATAAATACTAACTTTTATATCTAAACCAGATAAAGGAAATGGTAGTTATATTAAAAAGACTTGTGGAAGTGGTTTTCAACATCAGCAAAAGGGATATTCATAGTTTGTCTTGATGTTAACGGAGTCTCGATGAAAATCAAATGAATATTACGTGAAGAACATATTACTCGGCTCGCTAAGATGTGCGGTTATATGTATAACTTGCACGCATGAGAGCGAAGGCATAGGTTTTACGTTTATTTACATAAAAGTCTTCGTAAGTAATCTATCAATATCAATATAAAGAAATTTTAATTCGTCACTTTTTTAAACTCGTAGGTTCTTTGTTGCCACTCCAAAATCTTTCCACGTTGGAGGAAGTAACTTGTCTCGACTGCTCTACCCGTAATGTAGGCATTCATTCCCACAATATATCCATATAACTGAGATTGT
The DNA here is from genome assembly GCF_015104395.2 of Macrobrachium nipponense. Lineage (NCBI taxonomy): Eukaryota > Metazoa > Arthropoda > Malacostraca > Decapoda > Palaemonidae > Macrobrachium > Macrobrachium nipponense. Next base: position 115,755,963 of record NC_087201.1, read on the forward strand.
GCTATCCGTATCAAAAGACCAGATCGGATACCTAATCGACACAGAGAACTGCTCCATTTCATTTACTCCATCGGTACCCAACACCGCACACTAAGTGTTTCTTTCCATACGGCAATGTTTTGGATGTTCGTTCTCGAGAGTAGAATGAAAAACCCTGCAATGCTTTTATGCTTCCCGCCTCTGTCTTGATTTGTTTATTGTATTTTTGTTTTGATACTGTTTAAATAAAATTGCTTAGGAAAACTCTTTATCTGTTTATCATTTTCAATTGTAATTTAACCTAATTCTCTTTGTAGTCCTTTTGTGAAAGATGCTCAATTATTTAATGGCACTGTCGGCTTTTTCCGTAGGACAGTGGGGCATGTTCCGAATGACTGATAATAATAACTAATGGAATAGCAGAGCTTACACCAAATCCAGTGGCATTAAGAGCTCTTTGTTCAAACTCCAACCGAGCCTTAAAAAACATCCTATATAAGCTAGAGCCAAATATAACAGGGCAAAGTTGCGTTATGGAAGGTGAAGTTCTGAATAGGTTTTAGTGATCCAATAAAGCTCTAGAAAGATGTAGAGAATCATCTCTTTAATGGAATCACTTAAGTTCCGCATGAATAAACCGCTGTCATTAACATATCAGTTTTCCATTCGGAGATTGGAAAGGAATGAATCGCCGAGAGAAAGGGTTTACCTTTCGAAAGCATACAGTAGCCATAATGGGAACTACTTAGAATAAGCTTGCGCTAAAGTCCAAATTATTGTCGTCAGGTGTCAAGAGGAATGAAAACAGCGTCTCAACCACTACTCTTCGATTTGCTGTGCAGCCACAGCATCATACCGGAATAGAAAATTCAAAACAAAGGCACAGCCCTGGTACCTATGAGATCATTCAGCGTTGAAATTTTTACTGAAAACAATTGTAAGAAGAGGTTGGAAAAGCAAAATGGGACGATAGGGCGACCTTTTTGTAGCCTACAGACCTTAGTTGCAATTCATTCTCAGTACCAAATCATCCTCATAAAAGCCAACAAAGTTTTTCATTAATATTGACATTCTCTCTCTCTCTCCTTTAGTTTAAAACTACGAAAATAATCACAAACCAGTTGAGTTTCTGCCTCTTGATTCTCTGACAAATACACAAAACAACATGTAAAGGTACAACCATCTTTTCAATACCGTACCAACGTCTCTCAACATCAGTCCAAACGTAAACCCTACGTATTCTCAAGTACTAAATACACATGCGATATATATCATGTGTGTGTACTAACACACACAAGTATATAGTATATACTGTATACAATACAAGTATATGTATGTATGTATGTATGTATATACATATATTTATATATACTATATATATATATATATATATATATATATGCATATATTTATATATGCATATATATAATATATATAATATATATATATATATATATTATATATATATATACATATATATACATATATATATATATATATATATATATATATATATATATATATATATATATATATATATATATATATATAGTGAAAATTGAAGGCGGTTCTATCAACCAGTAGACATCAGTCGATGCAAGGTGAAGGACAATCCTTTATTCCCATTATTTGTACTTTATTGTCGCGACGTTTCAAGACATAAAAGTCCCATTATCAAGCTAAAAGAGAGATAAAACAAAAGTTAAAATCACAAACTCGGAATACATATTAAAAGCTTAAAAAGTTAACAAATATAAAAAGCAAGTACAAGAGTAGGGAGGAGTCAATACCATAAGGTGCTGAAAGCACAGACCGAGTGACAATTCAGGCCGGGTCAG
>NC_087201.1:115762710-115792710 GCF_015104395.2 Macrobrachium nipponense
TCTGCCCGAAACATAGTACGTATGTTGTCTGGTTTTCTGCTGGGAGTTTTTTTTCTTTTCTTTCTTTCTTTTCTTTGTCTCTCTTTTCCGACGTCACGTGACTACTTCTGAGGTTATTCCTTAATTAAGGCTTGTCACTCCGGTAGTCTATTCATATGTATTTAGGGCCTGTAAAACATAGTATCTTCTCCTCTTTTTTCTAATCCTGGATTTCTCAGTTTTATTCTTTGTATGGCGGACAGTCAGAGAAATTTTATGCTTTTTTGTTTTAATTTTGTTTTTCCTTGAAAGAAAAAGGTTATTTACAATTCTGCCGACGGGTGTAATCGAATAGCTATGGATAGTATTTCCATCTTAGTAATCCGAATCATTTTGAAGAATAATTCAACAATATGTAAGTTATCTCTTTAATCTCGAAACAAAAACCTGTTATACCGCACTAGTTTAACCTTACACATTGAATAGTTTTTTTAATGTGAATTTGAGTTTCAATTTTATTTTGTTTCCAGTGCTTTATACATTATAAGGAATTGTATTATTTTTTACTATGTGGTATTTAGGAAGTCATAACTTAGAACTTGACTATTGCATTTGGAAACCTTTGAATGATTTCAGTTTTTCATGCTCATGGTCAAAGAATATTGGTTAAGAGAGACGGCGTGTCTATTCATATGTGTATTTAGGGCCTGTATAACATAGTATCTCTTCATCTTCTTCTAAATTACAGATGCTATACTTGTATATATAATATATATATATATATATATATATATATATATATATATATATATATATAAACATTAAGCTTTATATATATATATATATATATCTTTCGGTTAACATATATGAAATTATATTAACTATATATATATACATATATATATATATATATATATCTATATATATATATATATATATATAATGTATGTATGTATAATATATGAAATTAATCTTATCACAATCACGGTGATGTGATAAGATTAATTTCATATATTATACATACATATATATAATTATATATATATATATATATATAATATATATATATATCTATATATATATATATATATATATATATAATTTTTTTTTTTTTTTTTTTTCTTTTTCTATGTACCTACGCCGACTTATGCGTAGACGCACACATTCAGTAGCGTACGCTTGCGCACTTGAGCCCCTTGTTGATATTTCTCTTTCAAGTAACCTTCGAAAGCCGGAACTACCTCAAACCCTTACATTTCGTTACGGAGGCAACTTGGCGTAAAAGATTTAGATGTTCAAAAGGAGCTTTATGGGATGCTGTGGTCCGGGCTCTGAATGGAAAGTCTGTTTGTAGTTGGATGCCTAATTGGTACTACGAACTGACGTGGAGAGAGAGAGAGAGAGAGAGAGAGAGAGAGAGAGAGAGAGAGAGAGAGAGAGAAGGAAAATAAGGACGACAGACGGAATAAAAGGGAGGGGCGTAAAGAGATAGAAACAGTTGAAGACAGACTATAGAGGATAGAAGGGAATGGTAAGGATAAGAGATAGCATTAAAGTGCGTGGTAAGGAGAATGTAGGTGGACTGCAATGGAAATAATTAACAAAGAGGAAAAAACTGTTGAAAATGTAAGTGGGATAGAACGAAGACTGGTTAGAAAGAGGATGCAATGGTTATAGAAAGGATGAGAAAATATGGTATGGTTGTGAAGAGTTCGTAAAGGAGGGTAGAAGAAGAATAGGTAACAAAGTATACTAAGGAGGATAAAAGAATGGGATAATTAATCCAATAAGCATTATAGATGAAAAACTTAGGAAACGGGTATTTTAGAGGATGAAAGGGCATATGAATGAAAAGAAGTACTGAGGTGAATAGAGAGTCCAGTAAATAAAACGGGACTGTGAGTTTATTGAAGGAATAATGACTGAAAAAACCGAGGGCGGAAGAGAGAAGAACGGATGTATTAAAAGAAGCCATGTTAAGAAGACGGGTGAAGAGGAATGGAAAATATGAAGGATGAGAAAAATCCAAGGAAAAGTCAAAGTTATCGAAAGGTTTCGATGAAGTTGTAAACAGCCGGGACCTAAAAGCTTTGTCCTGTGTTAACACTGCTTGAAGGAAGGAAGTCTTTTTTTTCCTTTTTTTCCAATTTTGCAAATATTCTGGACAAAATTGAACAACTTCAGCCCAGTGGCTGTTCGTGTAACTTGTTTGTAAACACGAGTTTGGAATCCATTCCAAAAATTTTCGCTTTATGTGTTCAGAAAGGGCAAAGTGTTATTTTCTTCGGTTATAGAATTGATGTTTACGTTTTGAGGAACTAAGCGATTCAAGAACATTTCCACAAATTGTTTTCGTTTTTATTCGTTGTGTTCTCTATGCTAGTGAATGGTGTAGGAGTTTAAGAAATCAGTTGTCATCTATTTTGTTTCGTCATTGATGGTGCGGTTTGCTAGGGGACAGCGAAAATGACATGAAATTATGGTCACTAAAATGGATTTTATGTAGACTGTTATCGTATACAATATGTTCGTCCATCTATCCATCCATCCATGTAAATGTACATCGTTTACATAATTGATATTGGAAGTGTGGGAAGAGCCACTTAATTTTTTTTTTTTTTTTTTTTGTTTTTTTTTTTTTTTTTACCCTTCCCTATCATCGTTTCTCTGTAAGCGAGGGTTAGTCAGGCCGTTGCGTTAATCGTTCGTCACTGTTTTTCATCCGTCTTATTTGCATTATCATTTTTATTTATCAATTTTTTGCTACTTCTCGTACATTGACGGTAAAAGTAATATGGTATTTTTAAACATGCGGGTGTAGTTGTCTGAGGATTACATATTTATAAACTTTGGTCTTGATAAAATGGCAAATTCCACTTTGGAAGATAGAATACATAATTTAGAAAACTTTTGAAGAGATCGTACTATCAAGTTCTTATGGATGGTGTGTGTTACTGTTGATGGTACTGCATATGTCCTTCCCACCGTCTGTAGGCTTTTGTTCTTTGTCCCCTTCTTGCCCGTCCCGTCAGTGCAGTGGATGCTTTGCTGAAGGGCGTTTGCTGCTTCCCTTCGGCCCCTCTCTGTGCCCACTTTTTACGCCTTTATCTGTAACTCCATTCCTACCTCCTTTCATCGACCTTGCTGTCCAACCTCTCTCAGCTGTGGTCTTTCTCCCAATTTCACCCGTACATCCTTGTACTTCATCTCATTTATTATTTAGATCTCTTTAGCTTCTTCTCGATGCCGTAAGTGGTTAACTTTTGAAATATAGACTCAATTTCATGATTTATTTATTCATTCAACCTTCACTACTCTTTCTTTTTAATCTTCGTTAATACCCTCCGAGTATCCATTTACTTTTCCCATCAATATACAGATGGGTAGTATAGAATTCTCAAAATCGTCCTCTTTCTTCTCATCCCATGTTAAAAAGCTCTTCAATCGGGCTTATTATTATGTGTTTCTGTTAATGCAGATCTGGAAAGTATTTCCTAATGGCGCCGGTGGAATGGCTTCATTTTATTGGTTTCTGGATAGTTTGCACTTTTCTTGCCTCATACTTCTGCTTTCATAGATTATTTGAACATTTGGGAACTGACCCCTTCGCACTTGTTCCTCAGCTTAAACGTCAGAACTATATGACTGTTTTACGGCTAAGATTTCAGGCATTGCTCTTGAAAAATGGCATGTCTCCCCCACGTCACTTTTTTTTTCATGCGTGTTCATGTTTGTCTTAGTAACTATGCCCATTTTGTCCTCTGTCAAAAAGCTTTTTATTAGAAGACGCATTGAAAGATTGGAAAAATAATAATTTCCCAGCTTCTTACTTTTCAGAGGAATAATAACGCAAAGAAGCTGACTGCAGACACTGACATCTCAGAAATTGCACTGAAAAGATCCCTCTTCCCTCTGGAGGGTGTGGGGGGAGAAATATTGGCATTTGGCAGCCGAAAAATGTATCATAACTTTCACGATTGGGAGACTCCTCGCCATTTTTTCCAGGTGGCCACAAGCGTTTAGGCCACCTGGTAGTTCGCCTAAGTTTCTAGGCCTTGCATTATTTGTAGCTCCGCAGCCTTTCAGATAAATACTTGTCAGCCACCTCTCTTATATAAAAGAAATCCCCATGTAGAGGAAGAAGCAAGGATCCCAGAGGTAGTTAGGCTACATTTGTGTTGTCTCCGAAGTGTGTGGATTATACAGTATCATTCGCCAATAGCTACGTATCTATCCAGGTTGCTACAACAATACTCGGCAACCAAAAACAGTAACGAAAATGTTTTCATTTCTTCCGAGAACCAAAAGGGAAGGCGCTATATGCCAGGTCGCTCATTATTTATGTGTGATGTAGGTTGGGGGGGGGGGGGGGGGATGGCGCTGGGAAGAGATGGGTGGGCCTCTTGAAGGTGATGGTTCAGGCTCGAAAAGTAACCTCTCCCAAAGGGGTGACGTGTAGGGGGAGACGCTCAGGGTAAAGTAGGGGAAACAGTGCGGTAAACTAAGGAAGTTGTAGACGGTGCCTTGGCATGAAGGTGGGCCTCTAATGGCCGTACAAAGAAATAAAATACCACTTACTATTCTTAAAAGGAGAGGATTATTCCAGGGCATTTCATCAATATAATATGTTCTTGATGTCAGAAAAGCCATATATTTTTTTTGTTCTGCCTATTGTCTAACTCCCTGGATTCTAAGTGCAAGAATCTTAATTGCCTTTCCCCCATTTCAACTCTTCGGTACTGCTTCTTATTCGGGAATATCTGCTTTCATTTTGTTCTATGAATTCTGAATTCATCATTACACACACACACACACACACAAATATATATATATATATATATATATATATATATATATATATATATATATATATATATATATATATACACACACACACACACACACACAGACACAAAGCACCCCCATTAGTCCTTTCCCTTGAGAAAATGGCTGTAAGAAGATCAACTTTCCGGTCCTTGGCAAATATTTTAGGATGTGGCTTCTAGTCCTGTGCATTCATCTAATATATCCTTACCGCAGCCAGCCAGTCAACGAACAATGAGGGACAAAACTAACACTGCTTAGGTAAAAAGTGGCACAATAGGTCTTTAAAGGAAACAGGCTTTAATTGCTTCGAACTATGAATTACACATCATATCCTTTTGGAGGGGTTGGCAGCAGAAGGTATCTTACCCTCTTTTGATAGTGTTCAGGATGAGGTTGCTAGCGCCATACTGCAACCACCAGGGATGATTTGGTTATCTTGCCCGTCTAAGTACCGACCAGGCCAACGGATTTTTAACGTTGTTGATAGAATAACCAGCTGTGTACGAATGTGTTATTCCTTTTGACAGTGTTACTGTCGTAATTACATTTTTAAAAATTAATGAAAACTAGATTATTTACTCTTGTCTCAGTAGTGCGCATTGTTTTATCATTTTTCGTATATGTTATAAAGATCATTGGAATTTGACTTGAAAGGTTTTCATTTGTTGCTTCTGATCTACACGTGAATTTTCAGTGACTCGGATTGATACTTGAGATTGATTCAAGTTCAGATTCATTCATAAAGTAAACAGGAGTAATGTAAGTAGTGTATTTTGATTTAGTTAAATTTTTAAGGCTCTGGGTATTACAGATATGGATGGTTTAGATGAATTTATTGGGTTATTTATTACTTATTCATTTATACAGAATGTTGTAATTCAGATTAGAGCATAGTAATAATGGAGGTTTGAAAACTCAATAGCCAGTTATGTCCCGATTCGTTTTGAGTTAATTGTAAGAGATTTTCAAGAATTTTGCTTCACAGGTCAGTCTATGGAGTTAGTTGGAATATTGCAAAAATTGGTGTCATATTTTATGATTAGTTTCGGATCAGTCTTCGGTGTATACTTCTAGTGCAAGTAGTTAAACGTTTTTATAAAATAAGATAGGGTTGCCGTCGCCTTTAGTGGCGAGATATTCTGTCTGACTGTCGCTCACGATTTTTTTTGAGGGGGGGGGGATCGAGTGCCATCACGTGTAGGAGGTGTTCCTCTCCAGTTACTGGAGGTTGCTCGTAGCACAGACCACCAGTATCCATTTTTTGTTTAAATTATGTATTTCCAGTTGGGGGCCAGAGGTCTTTCATCCCCTTTATTGTAGAGCTATAGATGCGTCTCGTGGAAAGTGTTATGCTATTTCAGTTTATGTGCTCTTAATTGTAAGAGAGATTGAAATGTTGCTTTAGAACTGCTCTCCTTTTTATCGTTATTTCTGGTATGTTTTTCTTGGTCATTACACACATTTTTAGATATTTATTTTTTCCAATTTTTTCACATGAGGTTATTAGAATCTTTGTTCAGTTGTTAATAAGTTAAGGACAATCTTTCTATTCGCCAAGGTTATTAGAATCTTTGTTCAGTTGTTAATATGTTAAGGACAATCTTTCTATGTGGCGAATCCACACCCGGTTTCACCCATACATATGATATGTAGTGAGCCAAACATATTCAATATGCGCTTATATCTTTGGAATAACCCGTGCTCTGATTTCTTGTCAGCCTATTTCCAAGTGTATTAGTAAATGTCAAAGAAAGGTTAATATTATCGTCATTGTACGTGTGACCTTTGACATCATTCAGGACCTTAAGGAATAAGGAAGAGTGATATTGTTTTCGCTTACTTGGGGAGTAAGCCTACAAACTACTTTGTTGTTGTTGTTGTTTTTTGAGGTTAGGAAAGCCCTATGGAACAGCCTAAAATGTTGGGAAAAAGTTTCGCCTTGAGCTAAAGATACAGGAATTTTAGGATAGCATATGTATGATATATTTATGGGAATGAAAATATAAAAAATAAAGTGTGCAGTTAAACAGTACAGAAAAAATTATTTCTAATTGAGCGTATTTATTTAAATTTATTTAAATTTATTTAAATTTTTGACTAGATTTTAGCATGTTTTAATTTGTTTGGTGTACTGAATTTAAGCTTTGTTTCTGTTTGATTATTTTGTATTTCCAATTATAACTGAGAGTATATGAACTTGTTTGATTTGCGTCCTTTTTATTTGATCCTTATTAGTATGAGTAGTAGTATTAATTACGAAGGCCACTTCATGTTAAGTTAGGAATATAATGTTTACTACTTACACATTAGGGGAAAATCTTGCACGCGTTAGAAGTAAGCTGGAGGTCTTCACTCCTTGTTATTGAGGAAATGGGCTTTTTGAAATTTCTTCACCCACATACATATATATATCTAAACCCCCCTTTTTATTAAACTACACAAATTAGAAACCCTTACCTGTTGTCAATGGTGCCCTCTGTCTGCAACCATGTTGTTAGGCTATTAAGATCTCATAAGTATAAAAATTTACTATTTATTACCCAAAGCAGTTCAATATAAAATAGAACAAAATGATTAACAAGTTATAATGACAAGAAACCCAAATCTGCCCATAAAGAAAACTAGTAAGTTAACATTCTACCCTCCTGACTAAGAATTCACTCCCAGACCCAAAATGTCAATAAGTTCATCATATTAGTCAGGTTAGAGAATCCCGTCTCTAAATTAGCCATGGAATAGGACCCATCTGTAGTAAAGATAATAATGGATAAAAGATAAACTTCACACATCACTCTTTTCAAAGTATTTAAGTAAAAAAAGGTATTTCACACTTCTCTCTCTTTCAAAGGTAACGGTTTTCTAAGCCTTACAAAATATGGGTCATACCTTTACGATGGGGCTTTCTCTCCCAACACTTGGCGTGTACCACCTGACCTCTTTGTGCTCACCGAAAGGAATGTGACTTTCGCAAGTGCCTTGGACTATTAGACCTGTAACATCCGTACAAACGAATGTACATGCTTGACTACAAGACGAGCAGTCTCTCGGTTAAACGCTTACGTACTCAAATTCCTTCACTCAAGTAAGCTGCCCTTACAGCTCAGCTTGTCTCCAAGCAAGACATGATATGTGATTCATTAACATTACACACTTGTAAGATATACATGTATTATGATATATGCATTTATATATAGAAATACTCATATATACGTGTGTATATATATATATATATATATATATATATATATATATATATATATATATATATATATAGACACACATGCATTAGGTGGAAAGACGATATTCATTCCATTTCTTTCAAGTTGAGGAACGAGAAATGGGTCATTAAAGTTAACGTATTAGTCTTCATATGGTGAGATATCGAAATGCCGAGTGGCGGCGGTTCGTGGGAACATGTTTCATTCGAGTATGCCCCTGGGTTCTTCGTTATATACTTTCAAATGACTTATGTAGTCGTCACGCAGAGCAGTCTTGTATTTTCAGTTCTCTATCTTGTTACCGCAGTGGGTAAGTTACAGCGCTGTAATATATAAAGTGTAGGACGTGAAATTATTTTTGTTTCTAGGCATTCTGTCGTGATGGAAAATTGTTGCTGTGAAGTTGATAATATTGGCTACAATTACAGCAATGCAATTTAGTGTTTGCACTTGGTTAATGTTGAGGAATGAGGATAGATATAGTAGGTAGGCAGATTGTGTTCTCGAGAACTCTTATTATTTTTCCTTAGATAGAGCAATCAGACCCGTTACAAAATCAGTTAGGCCTCGGACAGATGGTTTCAGATTGCTTAATTAATTATAAAGGTTGTCTTAAAATTAAACTGCCGACGAGAGCGACTCGGTGGCGTGATTGGTATGGTGTTTGCGTCCCACCTCGGTGGTCGCCGGTTCGATTCTCGGCCATTCCATTGAGGAGTGAGAGATGTGTATTTCTGGTGATAGAAGTTCACTCTTGACGTGGTTCGGAAGTCACGTAAAGCCGTTGGTCCCGTTGCTGAATAACCACTAGTTCCATGCAACGTAAAAACACCATACAAACAAAACAAAAAAAATAAACTGCCGACGGAGTAAAGGTGAAATGATTCACGGAGTCTTCACTCTGTTGCTTGGTTTTCCTTTCCTTATAAGATGAACTATTTAAATTAAATTTTATTATTGACTGAACTTCATCGAGATTTGTCTTGTAAATAAATCTCATTCTGTCGTTGCACCGGTACTTTTCTTTCTTTTGCCAAATAAAGCTCTTCCGGAAGTTAGATGCTCAACTGATATGTCAGCGAAAGGGCGTGAAAGGAGTGGAGTTGCAAGGGATCGATATTATGCCCATGAATTATTCCGAGGCTCATTGAGGGAAGAAGGAACTTGGTCATAGAGTACAAATACTGAGTGTCAAGTCTTGGTGATCATCATGTTATGTGTTTTGTAGGATATCACAGTATATTTTCCTCACGAGTTCGCTATTTGTCGATGGCATTTGGTATCTGTAGAAAACCAAAAGGAAAAGATGGCTACCTTTATTTGTCTGTATATAACACCATGTTATTGTAACCCTGATCTTTACGTGGACGAGATTTTCATGACGTTGTGAGTTATGCCCTTTTCCTTTCCATCTCCCGTTCTTTAAATCATTCCCCTTTAGGGTTCAGTTAAAAAAAAAGAGCAAAAGTTTATCAGCCCCGTTGGCCTTTTTGGCAAGAGAGCTTTAACACACAGTGGCTCTTTCATCCTTCAGTCTGGCCTATTCATATTTCCTTGGGGTTGTACACCACCAAAGGAAAATCTGTTGAGTTACGGGAGAAAATGTCGGTTCTCCTGTCTACCATCTGATCAGAATTATTTATTCATTTTATTTTTTTAAGCAAGACCTTGACATTTTTGTACCTCTGTGCCTTACGTTTTTCTCAGGCTATTTTAAAATTTCTTCTCTTTCTTGTATCTTATTTTTGATGATGCAGACGAGGCTTATTTAATCAGTTTGCTCTTATTTTCGGTAAGAATGATATGACGTACGCGCGGTTTTTATTTTGACAAGGGGAAAGTAAGAAGATCCTAGTACCAGGTTCGCACAAGAATTTCAGCTACTGTTATTAGGGAACGTTAAGGGCTCTTGTTGAAAGAGAAGAAATTGCCTATATAGTTTATAGCGCTTAACAAAAACTGACGCATTTAAGTTTTTGTACTCATCCCCTGAAAGGCCTTATTTAAATAAGGATGCAGTTAAAACAACAGAAACGAAAGCATACTTCACTTTCAATAATAGCTACCTTTAACTGTCAAGACTCGTACACACATTCGGTTCATACGTGCCTACATATATTTTTTCCCCTATAAACCTAAATTTTATTTACTATATATAGTATATGAATTCTGTGGAAAAATGATTCTGTTTTCACTGCTTTGCGGAAATGGTTCGGTTAAATCGCAGGAATATATACCGTGTACATTTAAAACAGGAATTAGTGATGTATCAGGCTGACTTTTCAGAAGTATTTTGTATTTCGTTTTGTTGAAATGTTTTGTATTTTCTGCCCTGATGACTGTCGAAATTTCTGACAAATCTGAGCTAGCGTCATGGGATTACACCATAATAGTATTGCGTAATTGCTATGTGTGATTTATTAGATAATTGACAATTTAAGTCTTTATATATTTTGATGCAATAAAAGAAGACAAAAATTTAGTTTTTTTTAATGAATAACAAACAGTAAGTGTCATAGGAAGAAGGAAATTAGATTTCTCAGTTTTTCTTTTTATGTTTTTATTCGCTCTGCTTTTCATTTTATACAAGTGAAAAGAAGAGAAAGAAAATGTACTGTGTAAGTGACGGTTGAAGTAAATCCGGGTTCGTGTCAGCAGTTAATATTGATACAGCGCTGATGTAGAGCGATTATGTTTGACATTAAGGTGTAATTACACCATCAGTGCGTTGAATACTTACGTGGCTGTATATTCTATTATATATTCGGTTACTGATACATAAATTTGCTTTGTTAGCGAGTGTGACTTCGCAGGGAATTCATATGTTCTCATCCATTTTCAATTCTCGCGGAAATGAATGCAATTTGCTGAGCATTTGTGTTTTGATAATCTTTTTTGGTTCATGAAATGCGTGTAATTAGCGTAATGTATGCAGTATAGCGTAAATTGTTGATGACGTACAATGAATGAATGTTCTCGTAACAGAAATTGCTTTGAATTACGGCCTTTCTTTATATGAAACATTCATGACTAAGTATTTTCCGGAGTAAACATGAAAATTGCCTTTGTAATTTGATAATTTAGAGGCTGTATATCTCGAACACCCTTTTCCTACTAATTATTTAACCCCAACTGAAATTTAGGTCATGTTGAGGCACTTATCTTTCGAGGTCTTCTCATTGTTTGTTTTGATTTATATTTTTGAAAAGTCCCAGAAATATTAACTATCGGGATGCAGTTTCATCAGGATATTTATATTTATATCCTGATGTCAACTGCAGCCCGATATTTAATATTTCTTTTATTTTTAAAAAATACAAATCAAAACAAACACTGAGAAGACCTGGAAAGATAAGTCCTCAACATGACCTGAACTTCAGTCGGGGTTAAAATTAGTGGAAAATGAGGTGTTCGTGATATATATTATGTAATGCGTGTGTCATATACATATTTTTGTTTGAATATTGACTTTAAACTTTAAACTTCTGTAGCCAATATTTTTTTTTCCGTGAATGATATTTGTTATACGAAAGCCTGCTTGACAAACGACTGACATTTTGGTTGTTACCCGAGAGGTTGTATGTGATGAGGTTATGAAGTTAATGGGTCATGTATTTTCTCGCTTGCTACAAGTCATGAGATACATTGATGATGTCAGTGACGTGCATATAAACTAAAATGGCTATTTAAGAAACATGATAGTTTAGCAGAGTTGATTAGGACAAGAGGTATGATCTTGAAATGACAATTTAATAATGAGTTACAGTGGTATTTATATGAATTGCTGGCCAGTCAGCGTCCAGGAAACTTACACAGTAACTAACGGACCAGTCATTTTATATTAGCCTTATGGCTTATATACAGATTAAAATCGGGTGTGCTCTCTGTTGGCGCCACTGGTGCGTTGCTATGTGCATTGTCGTGAGAATCACAGAATTTGGTGACGACCTGTTGCTTGCGGAATGAGAACGCTGGCTTTAGAGTGCCGCAGATGTCGACAAGGAAGGCTATCTGCGTGGAGTTGAGGACTTGGTAGGGGCCAGTGTAAGGCTGAGTCAAAGGCAGGATAAAGGTCTTGTTTGGCTTGTAGGATGGGTGGCAAGGGTCGAATTTTCCGACGATGGTCTGGAGTCTGATGATGTTGGGTGAGGTGTTATTATCAGGGGAGAATTCGCAGTTATCATGAGCGGATCGCCATACACCATCTCAGCTGCTGACAAGTCAAGGCCCTCTTTAGGCGTGGTCCAAAGGTCCGAGGTCCCATGGAAGCTGCGAGTACCAGGTCGACAATGTTGCAGCGAGACATGAGGGCTGCTTTCAAAGTGTGATGGAACCTCTCGATTATGCCATCGGAATCGGGATGGTAGGCGGTTGTGTGATGCAACTGGGTGCCTAGGAGGTGGCTTAGGGACATCCAGAGCTGTGACATGAAAATAGTGCCTCTGTCGGAGGTGATGTGATCAGGCACGCCAAATCGGGAAACCCTTGATGAGAAGAAAGCACTGGTACATGCTGCTGCTGATGCATCTGTTATAGGGCCGGCTTCGGGCCATCTTGTCGAGCAGTCGACCATTGTGAGTAGGTAACTTCCTGATGGCGGCAACCTTTTCAGGTAAGGTCTGAATACCTTCAGGTATTATGAGGTACCCCAAGAATTCTGCCCTCTTGGCGCCAAAGGAGCATTTGTTGTATTGGATGACAAGGCTGTTTTCTTGTGGGCATTGGAGGACTATATGCAGGCGTTTAAGGTGCTCCTCCTTTAATGCAGATAAGATTACAATATTATCAACATAACAGTCGCAGATTCTGCATTGCGGAGGCCAAAGCAGGAGTAATTGAAGGGGAAGGTGCCGAAGGGCATTGTGATGCCATCTTTGGGATGTCTTCAGGATTCATGGGGACTTGGAATAACCTTGGAGAAAGTGCACCTTTGAGAATATTTTTGCACCTTGCAGGAAGGTGGTTACGTCTGGTTACGTCTGTGATGTTAGGGAGGGGTTAGTGGTCAGCCTCGGTGATCATGTTCAGCCTTCTGTGGTCCCCTCATGTGTGGAGGGTGCCGGCCTTTTTTGTTATTGTGCGGAGGGGAGATGCCCAAGGACTGGGTGGTTTTTGGACACACCCCCATCTTCTCCATTTCTGCAAAGGTTTTCTTTGCTGGGGCTAGTTTTTCAGATGGTAGGCATCAGAAATTTAGTGTACAGGAGGATCAGAAGTCTTAATATGGTTGAAAATATCGTGCTTGCAGGGATTTGATGAGGGTATTGTGATTCTGGTTTCAAGACATTGGGTATGTAGCAAACAGGTAGGTAAATTTGTCATTGGAATCGGTGACGTGGAGGGCGAGTTCTACAGGGGCTGCAGTAATTGGCGTCGTCGACAGATCGGTGGCAATGACGAGATGCCTGTTGGCGACATCCACAAGCAGTTGGTGGTGTGCCAGGAAATCCGCCCCGAGGAGAGGTATTGAAATGTCTGCAACCAAAAACTGCCAGTGGCACTTTCTGTTAGCGAGGTTACGGGTGAGGAGCTTCTGACTAAAGGTAAGGATGAGAGAGCTGTTGGCAGCTGTGAGTTAGACAGATTAGATGTGGGTGTTTGGTTGGTTGACTGGATACAGGCTGAAAGGAATGGCAAGCCTGTGTGTAAACCAAAAGTGAGTACTTGTGGTGGAATCAAGGATGAAAAAGACAGGGTCTGATAGAACACGAAGGATTGGATGTGTCAAGGTTATGGTTAAATTTTGGTACATTAGTATGGTCTCTGATTGAGGGATATGCACCTGCTACAGCTACCACAAGGGGTGGTAGCCGTTTTAACGTGTTTTTTGGCCATGGGCATCCTGGGAGGCAGATCTTGGCGGCAGGGCAGAATCTTCTGAGGTATTGGCAAAGCTGAAACAGTAGTGATTGCTGTTGTAGTCGGCGCCCTTGGGTTTCTGAAGCCAGGATGGGCGGCAAAGGTTTTTCTGGAAGTTTGCGACGGTTTGACGGCTGTGATTGCCTCTGTGGCATTAGTAAGGTCGTCTGTCGTTGAAGGGTTGGATGTTCCTTGGTGGGCAGCAAAGGAGTGGGGTTAGCGGTGGTTTGCAGCAGAGTGGGCGTCTGTCAGATTGTCTGTTAGGGCAGCGAGGGTATCGTCAGCTGTGTCTTCATTGTCAGAGAGTGCTGCCCTTACCGACATTGGCAGGCGCTGCAGCCAGAGGGTCTTGAGGATGTCAGTTGATTTAGGAGAACCGTCTGTTGCAGGAGGAAGATGGGCAAGGGCTCTCATTTCGAGAAGGGCGGCAGATGGACGTTGATCACCCAAGAGTTGCTGTGTGTTGAAGATCTGTTGTACATGAATGGCGGGTAATGGCGTGAATCTGTCTAATAAGACCTTATTTAGGTCTTTGTGCTGGACAACGTCGGTGCCCTTAGCATCCAGTCACTCTGTTAGCTGGGGGAAGAGATGGTCCGGCAGGGCGGCGAGAAGGTAATCTGCTTTCGTCGATGATGATCGTATGTCCTAGTTTTGGTGTGTGACTTCAGCTTGATCGAACAAAGTGTAGGCGTTACTCGGTGTGAAGGTCGAAAATTTGACTTAGGTGATGGTATCAGCAGGAGTGGCAGAAGGGGATGGTGAAGATTCGCCGTCGGAAGTCTCAGACATTTTTGCTGGGTGTTAGTGTGGCAGGGTCACCACTTCAGCAGGAGTTGATTAAGACAAAAGGTATGATCTAGAAATGATACTTTATTAATGAAGTACAGCAGTATTCATATGAAATGTTGGCCAATCAGCAGCCAGGAAACGTACGCAGTAACTTACACAGTTTTTTATACAAAGTTCTCACACAGACTCACACCAAATCATTGAACAGGTAATTCCATACCTTCAACTCAAACTTATTTCAAACAATACATGTAGGATAGGCTAATTTTTCAACTTTAAAGATCACCTGCAAGCCTTCAAAGATCGCCTGCAGGCCTTCATGAGATCGAACGTTTTTTAGAAATTCTCATGCCCTGGATGTCAGGGCTCTTACGTTGGATCAACGCGTAGGTTACTGCAGGTGAGATATTGCAGCAATATGGGTTATAGTTTTTGTTTGGGTTAGAGACTTAAGCAATTAGAATTCTCCAGTATTAAAAATCATGCAGCAATTTGTAAAATAGAAGACTTGAAACAGCACTTCTCCATTATTAGTTATACGAGGGACCCAGATCACTTAACTTGCCATTCCTTCTGTCTCTTCACTGTGAATTCCTTTTATAATGTAATTGTTTTTATTTTCACAAGCTGATGATGCACCGTGTTTTTTGTGTGCGAAACGTTTCTTAAATAAACCATGGCATTCTACTAATATGTATCATGGAACCCTCGGAAATACTGTGATATTGCTGACTGGAGACTATATATATATATATATATATATATATATATATATATATATATATATATATATATATATATATATATATATATAATTACTAATGATTACTGGTAACTAGGTAATATAATACTCATATAAGATGCATGTATGTATATCCGTCAATGTTCGATTGGCGTAAATCTGGGATGTGACAATATGTTTAAGACTGTAGACGTATTCTCTCATAAACAGTCACTCATTGCACATATTGTTTAGCCGTTCGCTTGTCCATATCTCTCTCTCTCTCTCTCTCTCTCTCTCTCTCTCTCTCTCTCTCTTTCTCTCTCTCAAGCACTATTAGACATGTGCGAAGGTTTCCCTGTTCTCTATTATGCTCTGGTCATTTGTGATCCGCTGGGGACAATGAAATGATCTACTCAGTAGTTTGTAAATCGAATGCTCTCCAGGGTAGGAGAGTATTCGCTCTTTTTGGTAACGCTTTTATGTGCTTTTGCTCCAGGGATATACTGTATTGCTGTTTTGTTACTATAACTAACTGGTGGACAATAAGCATCTTAGAAATACACAGGAAATCTGTGACCCTCCCTGGACTATCATTGAATAAAGAGAGAGAGAGAGAGAGAGAGAGAGAGAGAGAGAGAGAGAGAGAGAGAAATTCTTGCTTAGATTATCAATAAAATCTGAGAGAAAGAGAGAGAGTTTCTGCGCTGCTCCGAGTAAAATTCTTGTTCGAGAGGCATCTTGAATTGATTAAACTTTAATGACGGTGCAAATTGGGTTGAGAGAGTTTTCAAAAATGGAGGAGAGAGATGTGAGTGGCATGTCAGAGAATGGATTCCCAGCTCTTGCGCGATCATTCTTGAATTCGGTTCAGGTGAAAGGGGCATCTACTCTTGCCGATGACGTCCAAGGAAAAATAGGTAGAACCTATGCGTGTAGTTTTTGAGGAAGTTTATCAGTAATTAATGAGAAGACTTAAAATTTGTAGGAGTAAATTGAAGGTTAATCTGCAACGTGTATTTAGAAAATGGAGAAAAACGTCTATTGGATAGTTTCGTACCGTATGCAAGTTCTGATGAAATAAAAGTACAAATTTGTATAGGTGATGCGTTTGAAGAATAAAGAATGAAGGATGTAATTTGTAATAGCATAAAAAAAACCCGAAAAGTAAATGAGAATCCAGAATTTTTTTCTGCAAGTTGTGTATCGTGAAGGGAGAATTAAAACAACCTTCAAAATGTTTTAAGGAAAATAACTGAAAGGTGTTCGAATAAATATATGGATAAAAGGATGAGTAAGTAAATGGAAATAGAAAGAATACGAAAGTATACCTTGGAAGCACCGAAAGCCTTGAAGGAAAAACCGAGACTAGGTAGACAGTGTGAAAGCCTCGTGAGTGTACAGTCGCATTCTTCATCATTTCGTCTTGTTGGGTATCCCAACGACAGGATGATGATTTGATCCTAAGAAAAAATAATTTTTCATGTTTAAATGTGGGATTGTCGGCGTACAGTTTTTTACGAGAGAAAAATTGCCCATCCTGTGAAAAAGTGCAGTCTTCATTTGGTCGTGATTTACAAGGGAATTTTGTTGATAGATTCTGATCAAGTCCTCCTAAACCCCTTATTATTATTATTATTATTATTATTATTATTATTATTATTATTATTATTATTATTATTATTTTGGTAGAAGACCCTCTTTTATGCAAAAAATGTTAAAGAGAATGGCAGAATTAAGCGAGTTGATTTTATATATTGTTTTTTCTATTTTCCTTACAATTAGCTTCTTAGAAAAAACAATATATAAAATCAACTCGCTTAATTCTGCCATTCTTTTTAACTTTGTTATTATTATTATTATTATTATTATTATTATTATTAATTTTATACAGGTTCTTCCCTATTTTTCTAATTATTGCTTTCTCATTGTTGCTTAGACTGGTGAGCAACGCGCCGAAGGTTGACATATCTCACTTAGGTCAAACGATTGGATTTTATTGGTAAAAAAAATTTCACTTGGGGTAGTCAAATTTTCGGGTATATCCGTAGAGTTTATTACAGATAGAATTGATGTTAAATTCTATTTCTTTTCTATTCTTTCCGGACGTTTCATCTGAATATACCTCAGACATCCTCTTGGGCGGAGGTGGGTGAAGGACTGAAGTGAGAAGGTGAGTCCAGCTCCCCACCCACGAGCCAATGAAAAGGCAGCGGCACGACGCCCCCCGCTGCGCCACGGCAATATAAGCAGCTGGAATCACCTTCTCACTTCAATCCTTCACCCACCTCCGCCCAAGAGGATGTCTGAGGTTTATTCAGACGAAACGTCCGGAAGGAATAGAAAGAATAGAAAAGAAATAGAATTTAACATCAATTCTATCTGTAATAAACTCTACGGGATATACCCGAAAATTTGACTACCCCAACTGAAATTTTTTACCAATAAAATCCAATCGTTTGACCTAATTGAGATACGTCAACCTTCGGTGCGTTGCTCACCAGTCTAAGCAACAATGAGAAAGCAATAATTAGAAAAATAGAGAAGAACCTGTATAAAATTTATGCAGCTGAGGCAGCAATCACTTTTAATAAAACATGTTTAAAAGAAGGTTTACTTCCAGCATATTATTATTATTATTATTATTATTATTATTATTATTATTATTATTATTATTATTATTTATTATTATTATTTTGCTTTGTTGCTTACAATATTATTTTTTTGTGATCATTACGTATATTATTTTGTTTAGAATATCATCGTAATGGTTTTATAGATTATGTTATTGGCTTCGTAATGGTTTTATAGATGATGTTATTGGCACTTGCCTTATAATTGCACATTTTCATTTTGCAGCAAAGAGTCATATATGCAAGGCTTTAGTGAATTTTATTGTCAGAGGTTTTGGAAAGATGATAAATGCTTATTTATCAATTTTTTTTTAGAATAAGTGTTGTCAGTTCTTCCAAGGACTTTGAATGGATATATTTTTGTCATTCCTCCTATCAGTAAAATCGTCCCTGTCATCGACCTTAGCAACACAGAAAATATCCTTTACACAAGTGATCGGGTTCCCGTCCTTCCTCTTATTTTCTTCACATAATTTGTGCCGGGTCAAGATAACAAGAGGCTACGTAAGGATATTAGGTTGCGCCTTCCGTTAACTCTTGAAAAATTCAGCACCCAGACGTCCTGACGTCCATTGCTCTCATAATCTTATTCTTCTTTATTAGTGTCTCAGCAACCGAGTTCCAGCGCTTTTGGCCTTTCTCTCTAATTCTTATTATGCTGCAGGAACATGAACTCCAATCTTCTAAAAGTATTGCTATCCCTTCTCATGGTCATGTCCATTTTTTATAATGATTGCTCTCGTATCCATGAGTTTCAGTATTATAAATGACTTGCCTAGCAACCTTCTAGAAGCAGGACAAAGAAGAAAATGTTAAATTTGAAAACATTTTTATAAATAGTGCCTACTGTAATACGCAGAATGCGCAGACATACATATATACATACATACTTACTTACATACATACACATATATCAGGAACATTAAAAGCAAGAAGCGGAAGCGTACTTGAGTGCATCATCAAATAAAGGAACTCAAACCCTGGGTTGTGTATTGCCACGGTATAAAGGTTGTGTAGCATTCAATTAAGTAGTTGGTTTAGTTAATATTTTTCATGTGGGTACTACCAGTGTTAGGCATCGAAATAAAATGTATAGTTCATTGTCTCACCGTAATAAATGTAAAAAAAAAAAAAAAAACCAAAAGACCGAGAAATGAAGATACCACAGAGAAGACGTGATGTTGCGAACCTGTTTGCGAAATATTCTTTACGTCTCGAACTTTTTGTTGCTTATCTTCAAAGTACCACCATATGTGACTCATCAGCCTCAAGGTGGGGCAGAGACGCCTAGAAAGCTGAAAAGAGCGGGTGTTGAGAACTTCCTACTTCCATAATACTGCGGCGGTGTTAGGGTAGTGACCGGAATAGTAGTAGCAATAGTTGTTCACACTTCTCGGGTAAGAGTTTTCATGTAGAATGTTGATTCGGGAAAGCTATCAATGTCATCATGAATGACACTTGTAGGGAAGAATTATAATGATGCGGCTTTAGCCCACTTGAAAATAATGATTTAGTTCAGAGAGTTACAAGAAGTTACAAGGATTGGGATGTTTCAAAGACATTATTCCATCCGAGGAGACATTGTGTGTTCACTTATCTAGGAGCAGGTTTTAATGTTGATTCATAGTGTCCTAATGATTTTTTTTAGCTTTCTTTTAAACTCCTTCACACTGTTGCTGTTTACAACTTCGGGTGGCAGTTTATTCCATGTGTCACATGTCTTGTATGTAAAGAAGTTCCCACAATGGGATATGTTGTATCTCTTCAATTCTAGTTTCCATCCATTGTTTTGTCTGGGTTTCGTTGAACGTAAATAGGTTAGTGTCTGCTTTTGTTATGCCATTCAGTATTTTGAATGTTTCTATTAGTTGTCCTCACAATCGTCGTATTTCTAAGCCAATCAGGCTCTCTAGTCGTCTTTGGTAACCTGTTTGCCTGATGGATGGAATTAACTTTGTGGCGCTAGCCTTCTTTTCAGCCTTTATGCACTGTTTTGTGGATTTTAAGTCCTTGGTATTAATGACTCCAAGGTCCTCTTCTTGTTCTACACTATATCATTCCCAAGCAGCATGTAGTTGGCATGGGGGTTGTTTGTTCCTATTTGTAACACTACACTTATGCAAGTTAAAAGGCAAATTGCCTTCTTTTTGACCACTCTCCTATTTGATTTAAATTATTTCTTAAACTTTCCACTGTATTTGGGTTTACTTCATTTACACCTAGTTTGGTGCCATCTGTAAATTTAGCTATCTTGCAAGTTAAGCCTACATCAGTATCATTAATGCAAATAAAAAACAAGAGAGGGCCAAGGACAGATCCCTGAGGAACTCCGCTTGTTACATCTCCCCATTCTGATTCTTCACCATTTATTACGACTTTCTGTTTTCTATAAGTTAGCCAGTCTTCGATCCAGTCTGCTGTTTCTCCTACAATTCCTAAAGCCATAAATTTAGTCACTAGTTTTTGTGTGGAAATTTGTCAAAGGCCTTCTGGAAATCTAAGTAGAGAGAGAGAGAGAGAGAGAGAGAGAGAGAGAGAGAAGAGAGTGTAGCATAGGAGGCATGGAGCTGTATTCTGATATAAAGCGTTAATGATAAAAATTTCGAATGATGTATTATCGTATTTGTCATTTTCCATTTTTTTCTTTTTAACCAAAGGAGACGAAACAGGCGATTATTGGTTTATTGTTGTCGCATGGTCAGTTGAAAATATCCCATTTGCTGCTACGTTTTTCAATCAAAATTTAAGGTTTTATTCCATAATTTCTCTTAAATTCTTTTTATTTCGTACTAGGTTATACTATCGATTCTGCCCAATTAGGTGATGAATTTATACGTACAAAGTAAGGGTGTATTTTGCAGCATACATTATACTATGCCTGCATCCATCGTGGACCACATGAACGAACATGCATATAGTATAATACCCAGCAAGAAATACAAAGACGGACGTTAATGATATTCAGAGCAGCTTTTATTGAGGGGTCAAATGACGAATTCCCATTGTCTCTGAATGATTCATAACTAGAGTGATGGCTACAGTTAGTTACAAAAGAGAACAAAATTCTAGAATAAAGAACACATTCAGTGAATCGTGAATGACTACAATAGCAGATAAAGTAACGTGTGAAAAGAGGTATTGTTGGTTAATTACTCTCTCTCTCTTCTCTCCTCTCTCTCCTCTCTCTCTCTCTCTCTCTCTCTCTCTCTCTCTCTCTCTCTCTCTCTGTTTTGCAAATTTTGATGTTGTAGTATAATTCTTAGAATGCAAACACTTCCCAGTTCGTAATTGTCCTTCTAAAGATGTCATCTACTGTTGTAATTGGCCTGTTGTAGTAAGCTTGACTATGTAGGTTTCTGTGAGATTGGAGAGGTGGTGAGAGGGTGCGGAGGACTTGACAGTTTTGACAGTTTCTTGTTCCAGCGGGCTGTCCCGTTCTTGACTCCTCCGTGTTTTCTTCCCCCAACACACTTCCATTTTTATTTTGAATAAGTATGCAACTGTATAGATATATTATTCTTTTAAAGTTTTTCATGTTTCGTAGGAATGCTGTTGAGTTAAATAAGGAGCATCTGCAGAAGTCAAATTAGTAACGGAGGAAACAAAGCCACAGTTATAGAATTTTCCAAATATATTTTAAAATGAGAACAAACAGAGAGCTCTCGATAGCCCTCTGTTGAGTTTAATATTTGTACAGTTCCATAACTGTAGACTTTTTTTCTCCATTTTAACTCGTGCTATTGTGAGTGTTTATATATATATATATATATATATATATATATATATATATATATTATATATATATATATATATATATATTGGTAATGCTGCGTCTAAGAAAGTTGAATGTGGATGTAAAGTCAGGTTTGGGATGTTGAATACATACGGAAAAGGTTGAAGGCGTGTAAATGAAATTTTGCAAATTATATGCTATATGTGCATGTATATACATACATACATACATATATACATACATGTAAGTATAGTCGGATAATGAATGTTATAATATTTTGTGTGTATTGTAGTTAAGGGGCTGGTTAACATCTGTTATCAATAATGATCATGATCAGCTACCTTAGCGTTAATGTTTTTTAAGGAAGTTCTTTTTACAGGAACAGCTATGGTTGTTTCTCTTTTAGTTTTGCAAACACGTATGCATGTTTGCCCTTACGTATTTTTTATGGTAGGTCATGTGCATATAGATAGGCTACATGTGCCCGATGAATGACGACTGTTTAAAATAGTCGATTGGAATAGAGCCGGTTGATATACTGTGTCATATTGCAGAGTAGAAAGCATAAATCTCTTCGCTGTTTGAATCACCAGAAAAAAAAATAATGATAATAAAAAAAAAAAGAAATTCACGTTTAATATACGAATAATATAGATTAAGTTTCACGTATTGCACATATATTACAAAAAACGAACCTTTCTGATAAGGCGCTGCATGAAATCAGGTAACATAAAGACATTCGAAATATGTCGTGCCTATTTAAGCTAGCTGCCGGATTATAAGTTAAAAAGCCACTAGCAGTATTACAACGCACGTGAAGGGTTAAGATGAATCAAGAGGATTTGGTGAGCCTGGCATCGACCCCAAGTATCTGGCTCCCTTTTAGGTTACATGATAAATTAATATCTGTACATTTTGAAGGATTTAACTTTTGGATAATGAACCAACTACACCAACCTGGAAGTTAAGGCCTGCAGATTTCAGCTGCATATTAATCCGAGGTCACAAAGGTCTGTGTGTGTGTGTGTAGTATATATATATATATATATATATATATATGATATATATATATATATATATATATATATATTTATGATACGGAGGGGGTAGTTGTTTGGGAATCAGGTCATGTTGTCAAAATATTTATTCAAAGAAGCACAGTTATAACCTTTTTTTCTATTAGTGTGATATAGAAACTTAATCAGAAAACACATAATCTGCAAAATACGAACACAGTGCTTATCTATATGTAAATATCCGAGAGATAAAATTTGACCATATCACGAAGAAATATGAAAGATGTCTGTTCAGTCGTATTTACTAAAAATGGCTTTTTTATGGAGTGTCCTTGTTTATTGTTTATAAGGCAGTGTCGGTCCACTAAAGCCTACGAGTTTCTTGGGGAGTCGTTCTGGCTCATTTGGGAGGGGATAATTTGATATACGGGAAGTATAACTGCCATTCTCCGTCGGCTCGAAAACAGGCTCTAGTTGTTACCGTAGTTGTATGAAGTGGTAATTGCATTATGAAGCAGAAATTAATTTTTGATGTTGTTCTCCGCGCTGTCAAAGATAAGTGTCTCGTCTGGTTCCCCTGAGAAGGAGGGGAACCAAAGAAAACGAGACAACGGTTCCTATTTTCGTTGTTAAATCAAGAAGGAATTTTTTCATCAGAAAACTTTTAAAGCCCCAGCGGTTTCATGTACCCACCATCCCGAGACCCCCGCTACAAACTTCAAAAGAATATCTCGGAGGCGCCATTGAAATTTCTCAGTGATGAACTTAATTTACGCATCCTGGCTCTCTATTTTAATCACTGTCGTATTCAGTTCTTTCCATGGGACCAAACCAAGCCAAAACTCGGGTGCTTATTTTGACGTGCGCTGATTGACCATTCTGCCACTTACCCGTATCACTGCCTTTCTCGCTCCTCCATCCGACTCGCGCTCCAAGTATTCCCCATTTTTCATTTTTTTTCATCCACTGCCAACGTTTCATATCTCTTCCGGAAGAGAGAATTGACTCGACAGTCCCTCCGTGCCTCCCTCCATACACACTTGTCGCCTCTTCTTAACCTTGGCACTTCGCTATCTTCATTGGTTCACTTAGCCGTTGCATCATCCCTTCTCTCATCCCGCCATCTTGCATTACTTAGTCATCATGGTGTGAGCAGAAAGTTGCGACTTTTTATAATTTCTTTAATTTCTGAAAGGATGCTGCTGTTATGAGCCATTATTCGTATTTTCGTTTTGACTTTAGTGTTGATCGTCAGTCCATTCAAGCGTATGATGGGTAATACATATTTTTTCGGAGCAGACCTGAGAAATTAACTCGACCCTTTTCGATTGAACTTGAAGGTATGTATGCATGATGCCCTAACTGCTGATGATGGAACTTCTGACGTTCATTGAAGCAGTTTAATAATTTTAATGTATCAGTCAGTATAACTTCATGTTTCTTTGCTCATCATTACAATGTACGGATACTTCTTCCTGTAATATATTAGTATGCAGTTCATTACTATCGCTTAGCTACCTACGTTAGTGCCTTTAGATAGTTGGACGTTATTTCATATACAGTGAAAAAAGAAAACAAAAAACATTCTCAGTTTTCACTGAATGTCGTAGTTACTATTGCTTCCTCTTTTTTTTCATTTAAATATAAGCCGTCTAAAAATAATGAAAAGAAGTGGAAAATCCTGTGGAATTATATATATTCACCGATTTTAAAAAAATAATAAATAAGAAACAATGGAATTATTTAGGGTGAAGCCACATAAACGTTACATGTACTGAACACAAAGTAAAATTACAATCTTTAAGCTGAGTCTATGATTTATCTACTTCACTTACAATAAATGTCAATAAAATAGAAATAATTAAGTATCATTACCTTGAATATGCCTCTCTCTCTCTCTCTCTCTCTCTCTCTCTCTTTGTATATATATATATATATATATAGATATATATATATATATATATATATATCTATATATATATATATATATACCAAAGAGAGAGAGAGAGAGAGAGAGAGAGAGAGAGAGAGAGAGAGAGAGAGAGAGAGAAGCATGTCCAAGGTAATGATCAGTTGTTGTTTTTCATCTCTCCTTTCCTTCCACTGCATCGAGTTTTGTGGGTGGAACCACTCGAGCATTAGTTAGAGAGTGGTGCCTTGGATTATCCAGAGTCCTTTTCACCGATTCCAATTCCTTGTTTCATGGGGAATGGCGGATTTAGTGATCTCCCTTTTGTACAGGTAAACGACTTTTACTGTCCCCGTGACTTTTGACCGTCGACAAGGGAATTCCGAAACTGACCATCGTCAATGATAGAAGGAACTGGAATCCTTCAAAAGGACGTTATAATTCCAGACCCTAATACCAAGCGCATCAAATTCGTCACGGGTGGGAGGTACTGGAGCTGTAAAACAACAACAACCGATCATTTCATTCAATATCAACTACGGTGCTGCCGTACAAATTTATGTATTCGCCAGTTATCCGTATCATAGTCGAACCAAAATTACCATGGACATGTACGTTTTAGGCGCTGCTATTTTTCCCAGGTTTTATTCATAAAACTTTGCCCAAAGTTTGAACTTCGTCGTGAATTTTTTTTTTTTTTGATGTGCGGAAACACGGCCGCACACCTTTCCATGCTAGGTTTTACGTATCTAACCGTGAAGACGTAAAATGAAACAGAAATCTGAAGAATTGAAATCATATAGTAAACTGCTTTGATAAAAAGGTAGGGTGAAGATAATCTAGTTTCTAATCACCTTATAAATCATACGAACTCCCAATGTCTAGCCCAGATTCACCGATAAAAAAATGAAACTAGGCGATGGAAAAAAAAAAAAAAATACTGTTATTTTTCCTCAAGCGATGGCCTTGTCCCGGAACCTCATTCTTCTGGACGGCCCGGGGGAGGGATAAGTAGGATTTTATGACCAGATTAAAGAACCCCCAATTGTGGGATGCGATTATCTGTATTGAGATTGTAAGTCGGGAGTGTTTCTGTGTGCACTATAAATGTAATTACATACATAGCACTCATACATATTCATATATATATTGTAAATATTTTTATCAATGACAAAATTGTTAGGTTCGAATACTGTATATGGCATCAGTGTTCAAAGGAGGGTACAGTAGAATACAAAGAAAACAGTTTCTCTCTCTCTCTCTCCTCTCCTCTCTCTCTCTCTCTCTCTCTACACGACTGAAATCTTAGGACAGAAATTACTGGCAATCATTCACATATCTTACTTTATTGTCTTCACCTTGCTAGCCTGTTTTTCGTTTTCATCATTTTCACTGTCGGATGAATTTTCAACAACGTTTGTTTGTGTAAGAATTTTTGTACATAACTTTCATTTAGAGTAATTGTTTCATGAATGAAAGTTTGTGCGTTCTACATCTAACCTTTTGTTCTGTAACGTTCCAGCACATTTTTTTATATTTCAGTGGGAAAAATGTCAATAAACTACAGTGCGTACTTATCGCATTTCATTTGCGCTAGAGTGGAAAAGAAAAACAGACGAAACAACTCACGGCCGATGCTAAGTTTGGCTTAGAAAGGATTATAGCCCTTTTACCCCCTGCGTTGAAAGACCAAAATTCCGTGTAAATGAACGACCAGCCAGCAGCGCGTTCTCCTCGCTACATAGCGACCTCCAGCCAAGTGATTGGCGAATTCCTGCTTTAGATATACAAAATCAGGAAAATTATGATAAAAAGGGGTTCGGGAGGAAGTGTTTTTGTTTGGATAGGTCATCAACACTTCGCCGACCTAGAGAGAATACATTATAGAGGATTTACCTTGAAAGAAAGGTAGGAAAAATCAATCGTATATATACGTACCAAACGGTCACGGTCAAAACATCTGCTCTCCGTATATATACGTACTAACGGCCCAGGTAGCGTTGGCGTGCTACGTATATACGTACTAAACGGTTAAAGGGTTAAAGCGTATGATGGGTAATACATATTTTTCGGAGCAGACCTGAGAAATTAACTCGACCCCTTTTCGATTGAACTTGAAGGTATGTATGCATGTTACCCTAACTGCTGATGATCGAACTTCTGACGTTCAGTGAAGCAGTTGAACAATTTTAATGTGTCTGTCAGTATAACTTCATGTTTTTTTGCTCATCCATTACTATGTATGGGATATTTCTGTCCTGTAAAATATAAGTATCCAGTTCATTACTATCGCTTAGCTACCTACGTTAGTGCCTTTTAGACAGTTGGACGTGAAAAAGAAACAAAAAACATTCTCAGTTTTCACTGAATGTCGTAGTTACTATTGCTTCTTTTTTTTCATTCGTAAATATAATCCGTCTAAAAATAACGAAAAGAAGTCTGCCCATTACATCCAGAGGGAGTCTTTGCTGGAAGCAAAAAAATATTGCGATTTGAAAGTGTCACTGCAGTTATTGGGAACTACTATGCATTTCTTGGCCGTGTCCAATTGATTTTCGTTGATAAAATCTTTCCAAAGCATTGGATATGGATCATATTTTGGAAATAACTATTTGAAGCCATGGCCTAATTGGCAAAAATATGCACTGATGTCTAATGTTGATAATTAAGGCACTTATCGGAGTAAATCACAGAAATTTCAAGGGAAACTTAGCTAAATTTAGTAAGCACCCAGAGGGAGGAATAGTGAAACGTCATACTGAAGGCCCTCCCACTCATTTATACTTTAAGAAATGAAGACTCAGATGTTGGTAGTAGTAGTAATAGTAGTAGTATATGGTATTTTGTTTTGTTTCACACACAAACACCATACCCTACTCTCTCTCTCATCTTTCCGATGAATTATGTGTTTTAA
Organism: Macrobrachium nipponense; assembly: GCF_015104395.2. Classification (NCBI taxonomy): domain Eukaryota; kingdom Metazoa; phylum Arthropoda; class Malacostraca; order Decapoda; family Palaemonidae; genus Macrobrachium; species Macrobrachium nipponense. The sequence continues at coordinate 115,790,312 of NC_087201.1, forward strand.
GTAAAGTACAATAAAGGAGTGGGCATAAAATGAGAATATTAATTCTGTAATACAGTTCCCTGACGCAATTCACGTGTCCTTTAACTTGAAATATGCACCAAGTCTTACACACTCTGTGAAAACCATTGTTACCCTGGAGTTTCTGTTGATTCATATTGTCTCAAAAGTTCCGGGTTACGTCTACCTGCTTAGTCCTGCTAAATGAATGTAACAACGCAAATGTTCTAATGCATGATCAGTCACATAATAAATCCTAAGTATTTAGTATATCACACAACTCTCCATTTATTATTCTGTGCTTGAAACTGACACTAATGTTGTTGTAGGGTTGTTGAGTGGTTATCATGAGCCTATGTATTCCAGGTTTTATCTATGTTTATTTTTTTATGAATTTGAAGATATATACTGCAAAATCACGCAAAACGAAAGCACTCTGGCCGCTACGAGGACATAGATGAAACAGCAGTGACGTATAATCTGGCTTTACCCTGACGTCGGCAACTCGGCGGTGTTTACTATTATGCAAGGTTACCAGGTATATCGGGCCAAAACATCTTACCAAACACCTAAACTATCGTATTTTCATTTCAATATGATTGTGATCACCAGTTCCAAAAGTTTTGCATAAACTAATCAAGAAAATGTAAATAGAATTGGATTATAATTGCTTATGTATTCCTATATTCAACGTAAAATTGTACATGCAAATAGTAATATTGCAATATGTATATTTACCAAATTCCTTTGCTATAATGTTGTCAATATTTTATACAATATACCAAATTCTTTATTCTTTACCCGTGGTATCACTAATGAAACCGTAATATTATCGTAATTCTCAACAATTCTCAACAAGAGGGTCAAATATTTGTTTCCACGATCATTGTCACACTCACTGGGAACACAGCTATTAAGCCTGATGTCATACTTTACGTCACAAGTAGGCCTCCCTCGGGTGCTTACTAAATTTAGCTAAGTTTCCCTTGAAATTTCTGTGATTTACTCCGATAGGTGCCTTAATTATCACATTAGACATCAGTGCATATTTTTGCCAATTAGGCCCGTGGCTTCAAATACCTATTTCCAAAATGTGACCCATATCCGATGTTTTGGTAGAATTTTATCAACGAAAATCAATTGGACACGGCCCTGAAATGCATAGTAGGTCTCCTGAAACTTTTAGCATTGCCCTGTGGGAGGGTGGGGGGTTTTGGTGGTGACGGTTTCCGTGAATCAAGAGAAATTATTGGTAACTTAGAATCGATTTGGATAAAACGTTGAAAGGCCTGTTACGTCCAAAGAGACTGGATATGCTACAGTAGTTCTACATAGCCTGAGCTATTTATTTTGGACTGTAACGTGCAGTAAGCACACACAACGCGCGTGCACACACGCAACCCTCACACATATATGTATATATATTTACACATGTATATGATTTCGAGAAGAAGAATGTTTTTGTAACAACGCTGCAGCACCTTTGCTACCTTTGAGGAGCGGGTTCATACCATCCGAATCTCTCTCTCTCTCTCTCTTATCCAGTTCAGTATAGTTTATGTAGGAAGGATTATGCTTGTATCGTTTTTATTTCTTTAGTTATATTGTATAAGTATATAATTGAATTATTGTTGTATAGGTTAGAGAGGTCAGATGTCATTGATTCAAAGTACTTCACTGAACTATGTTTGAAAAATCGGGGAATTGCACTGAGAGGCGGACTTCCAGCTGATCAAAGAACAAAGACTAGAACTATCTTACGACCGATGAAGGAATATTTGTTATTTGGATCAAACGTTTTAAGGAAAAAGGTCGCGCGCTCAAGTGGGAAATTTCAAAACTCGCTCTCTTGATAGATTGAGCGACAAATAAGAGTAGCGTGCACAGAAAACGAAGTGTGAAAGGTTTATATTTTTACGATAAATGTTACAATATTCAGTTATCAAACATAGTAATTTTATTCCTAAAAAAATTGCTAGAAATACACAGTATATTTTTAGATGATATTTTTTTTATCAGAATTTACCTCTTGGTACGCACCAAATCAAACCGCAATTATTAGAACGAAAGGAATGATAAAACAAGTTAATGTTCACAATGAAAGATTTAAAACACCACCTAGATTTTTATCCGGTTAATGTATTAAATTCGTTAGTGGGCTCAAACGAGGAATTACAAAGCACCAGCAGCTGTCAATTGGGCAATCACTGGGAGAATGTTTTAGTATGGAAAAAAAAAATAAAAAAAAATATGAAGCAACGAATTGCAAAACACATCGGTATAGTAAACAGCTGGTTTGTTCCTGTGTTTCATCTTGCCGTCCAACCTCTTAACTACTTCGCTTAAGTGCACCATGAGATTTTCTCCCATGTACTCCCTTAGACTTTTGCTTTATGCCATTC
>NC_087201.1:115797710-115815210 GCF_015104395.2 Macrobrachium nipponense
AGTAATGATGTTTATTGATTAAATTTGTAGCGTTTAGTATAGTACGCATAGGCTGATAAGCGAGCGCCTATTTGAGCTTCAACTTAGTTGGCTTTATTCAGGCGAGGGGAGATTTTAACGTTCAACATTTCTCTTAAATTTAAAAGGAAAATGGTTGAATTTGACGGGAATATGTTAAGGGAGGGAGAAAGTCTCGTGTTTGCATAACAAAGTGAGGGTGAAAAGAAAAGGGTCAAGGGTAGATAAAAACCCCATATAAGAAACTTCGTAGAGATGACCTAGATCGGAATGTCGTTCTGAATTTCTACGGTGTACAGATGCCAGGGACATGGCAATGACATTTATGTAAATGGCCAAAGGAGGATGATACACTATATACGACCTGTAAGCCTGGGGACAGAAGACTCAAACCTCACAAGTTGGTCTTGGGCAGAGTGTAAAGGCTATTTTGGTGCGGAACGTTATTCTCGGAGGAGGAGGAGAGAAAGAAACAAGGAATAAGCAATAGGAATAGTGTAGGAAGGGTTAGAGATTTTTAATTAGAAATTAACAATGCAAGTAAGTTCCATGTCAGTGAGTATTTTGTATTCTTGGTAACCTGTTTATAACATATGCATTGAAATAGTTCCACATACATTGTGCGAACTTCGAACATTCTGACTATCTGTCAAGTCTGTATTGTTTACTGATTTTAATATCGCTGAATTATCAATTACTCGGAAATGCTGATTTTAAATAAACTTTGAATGCTTTGAGTGAAAGGCATTATTTTTTCTCGTGATATGTACGAAAAAGGAGTGGGTATTTTAACAAAGCAGTCTTGATGAAATGAAGTGTTATTTTATCCTGGTAACCCCCCAAAATAAAAACCTTGATCACACTCACATATATATGTGTATCTAGATATATATATATATATATATTATATATATATTATATATATATATATATATATATATATATATATACACACACACACACACACACATATATATATATATATATATATATATATATATATATATATATATATATATATATATATATATATATAACCACTTTTCCGGTTGCTGGAAACGAGTGACTCATTTTTAAAGCTTATTGAGAGAAAAATAGCAATTCTGACTTTATTAAGATTGACTGATAAAAATCCCCATTCCTTTTCGTACAAAGTACGAGACAAAATGTCTTTCATTCAACACACACACACACACACACACACACACACACACACACATATATATATATATATATATATATTATATATATATATATAGATATATATATATATATATATATATATACACGTATTAAGTAATTTCTTGAAAGTTACCCTTGTTAGGGAAACGACTTCACCATATAATGTGTATACACACACACATTGTATAGTGAAGTCGGTTCCCGAGCAGGGATAACTTTCAAGAAAAGACTGAATACTCTATAACAGCTGAGTCTTGAATAGGCACCCATGTGATATGTAGGAAGCTTCCTTAATATTAGCCATGAAACCCACGACGCCTTTCAGTTTTAACAATAAAGCCTTTTCCTAGTAGGGGTGGTTTCAAAGAATAAAATCAAATAGCACTCAGTACTCCATACTTTATCATTTTAAGGTATTTCTAGCGGGTTTCCTGATAACTATTTCAAAATAACAAACTTCTTGAATATCCCCATGTTTGGAATGTTCAGAATATCGTTTTTTACACCAGTTTGCAATGAAAAAAGGTAATGTTATCAAGTGGTAGAGCATTATTTTTTATGCTTATAACTATCTTTTTATGACCTTTCTTTAACGGGTAGTTAATGTTATGCCGTGCCTTTCTGATAAGTATGATACTTGGAAAAGTAATTACTTTTTTCTGTTCCTTAATTAATTGTAGAGGACTTAATGGATAATGTTTACTAGATCAATTTTCTTTCGCTTAGAATGAAGTAATTTTCTGGCACATGAAAGAGTATTGTATTTTATTCATTCTTTCCGGTTGAAAATATAGAAATATGATTTTTTAAAAACTCGTTAAAACAATGGAGTTATGAAGAACATTTTAGATAGTAGTCGGTATCTGTTAGACTGTCATCCGTATATTGTGTGCTAAAGTTTATCTTGTCAGTATATTAGATGCAAAGTGATTTGACTTAGTTGGCTTTCTCCAATATTTATGTATGGGAAAAGCAATAAGCATTCAAGAAGGTGATTCAGTTAGCCTGGTGTATGGTAATTCAGCTTGAAACAGTATGCAGCTGTAATTTCCATCTGTGAAAGTGGCAAATTTTGGCATGGCCTGTGTTCTATACGACAGATATTACTTGATATAACCAGGTTAGTTGTACATATTGTCTTGCTCCTAGGCATTACAGCGCAGTGGTAGCTCCCTAAAATCAAAGCTGAGTGATAAGTTTCCAATCCTAAAAGTCTTATACTACGTTTCACTTGACGCATGAAAGTGAATTATGAGGAGAGGAGGAGAGAGAGAGAGAGAGAGAGAGAGAGAGCTTTAGGCTTGAATATTCATACCACTGTCAAATTTTACACTATAGAAAAGAGAGAGAGAGAGAGAGAGAGAGAGAGAGCGAGAGAAGAGAGAGAGAGAGAGCTTTAGACTTGAATATACATACCACCGTCAAACTTGACACTACAGAAAAGAGAGAGAGAGAGAGAGAGAGAGAGAGAGAGAGAGAGAGAGACTTTAGATTGAATATCATACCACCGTAAATTTTACATATAGAAAAGAGAGAGAGAGAGAGACGAGAGCTTTAGACTTGAATTATTCATACCACCGTCAAATTTTTACACTATAAGAAAAGAGAGAGAGAGAGAGAGAGAGAGAGAGAGCTAGCTTTAGGGTTGAATATTCATACCACCGTCAAATTTTACACTATATTAAAGAGAGAGAGAGAGAGAGAGAGAGAGAGGTAGCTTTAGGCTTGAATATTCATACCACCGTCAAACTTGACACTATAGAAAAGAGAGAGAGAGAGAGAGAGAGAGAGAGAGAGAGAGAGAGAGAGAGAGAGAGAGAGAGAGGGCCGATTGATTGAGAGACCGAGAGAGAGAGAGAGAGCTTTAGGCTTGAATATTCTTACCACCGTCAAACTTGACACTATAGAAAAGAAAGAGAGAGAGAGAGAGAGAGAGAGAGAGAGAGAGAGAGAGAGAGCTTTAGGCTTGAATATTCATACCACCGCCAAACTTGACACTATAGAAAAGGAAGGGCCTCCAGGCCGTCATCCTTAACCCACCACTTTCTAGAAGAGCGTAGCCGTGACATGGCGGGTCACGTGTTGGTCTTGTTTGGGGTACGTGGCTGTTTTCACTCCGTAAGAAATTGAAAGGCCAGGATTTGAATCGCCCACGAAATCGTCAGTATAGAGAAATTAGCATTTAGACCCATGTAATTTGATGAAGAAAAATGAATATATATATAATGTTTTATAAAATATATGCTACTTAGTCATTTAATTTTTTTAATGATCAACAGGTGTTTTTTACAAGCTATTATATAAAATTGTATTTTTCTTACTGCCTAGTTATTAAATTTTTTTAATGATCAACAATTATTTTTTACATGCTATTGTTTAGAATTGTATTTTTCTTAATCAAAATATAAGGGCCTCAATGTTAACTTTACTCTATTAACGATTTTCTGGCCGTTTCAAATTCGGCCCCATTAGTTTCTTGCGGAGCGAAGAAAGACAAGTGGCCTACGGAGCGGTGGTGATTGCAGAACAGTACGGGACTCTCTTGTTTTGCCTCCATCGATTACTAACTTATAAAGGGTTTTAGGCCCCTTTAATACTTACACATTTAACTTTAAACTCTATATTGCGAATATGGCTTTGTGGTCGAGTTAACTGCTCAACTCGTTACGAGTATTGTTCGTGTATCGATCCTCCCTTTCCCGCTGTCTCCTTCTCCTGCTAACTCTCTCGGTGGGAAATGAGTCGAGTCCCTTGTTCACGAGTCTCCTCGAAGTCTCAGCCTGTTTGTCTTTCAAGAGATTGATTGCTGGGAGGAAGGTGGACCATATGTGCATTTGGGGGGAAGTTTCGCCCTTTGATGAGTCGATTGATGATGCCCCGAGGCTCTACACAGCAGTAGCTGTACTTTCGACGACGTTTTCTTTTCTATGAAGGATGATACTATTGTGACTGTTTTTCTGTACACACACACACACACACACATATATATATATATACATATATGTGTGTGTATTATTTCGTATATGATATAGTATATATATATATATATATATATATATATATATATATATTATATATATATATATATATATATGTATTGAGAGAGAGAGAGAGAGAGAGAGTCTTTATTAGCTTATCACTTTTAACATTAGAAAGATAGAGGGAGAGGAGTCTAAAAATATATTTTAGTCAATTGTAATGATAACGATATAAACTAGTGACCATGAAGGAATGGTTTAATACTTTCAGAAGTGAAGATTAAAGTTGTAATCACCTCACGGATTCAGCCATGGCTATGAACATTAACGTTGGTGTTACGACAGATTTCCCGTTCTTTTTAATTTGAACTCGCAATGTATTTTCAACCTCTGGGCTGAAGACTGTTGGACAACTTTTTCGTTTTTAACCTGGAAAGAAACCTCTCCCAGGCGAATCTGGAAATAAGAATTTCTAAGCCGTCTAATGACATGGAAATGGCTAGATAATTCATGCTTTCTCGCCTGGATAAGGCAAGGTATTTACATCAAGCATATTTGGAAGTTTCTTTAAACGTGCTTTTTACGTATTTTAAAGAGACGTAGAAGATTCTTATCGAATTCTCTTTTGTTTATGATTTATCAGCAGAATGTACTTTGAATTCAAAGTTAGGAAATCTTCTGTTTTGTTGTTCATGATGGTTGGATATTCCAGTAATTGGTTTAATCTTCAGATGTTTAAATTTTTTTCCCTTTTTCTTTTCCTCATTCGCTTAATTTTATTTCTTCGTGAAATTTGAAGTCATGAAAAAATAGTTTCTTTTCCTCTCCACCCAAGCCTGAGCCTTCCCTTTCAACCAGTCCTGCTGGAAATGGAAGTGTTGGTCCAATTGTAGATTTCCTGATTAGGCAAAGGAAGTCGAATGAAAATGTTCGACAATATCGGCAAGTTTCGTCGAAAAACTCACACTTGCCGAAGATGTGCACAGCATACTATTTAAGGAGAACATTTTAAGAGCTGATCTTAAATGGTCTTTCAAACATTTTTGAGTGATTGACTTGACATCATTTCTATTTCCTATAATTCGGATTTCTCGGCCATTACCTCTTTTGTGTTCCGTTTCAGATTGATATTGTTCTCTAATTGTCCTAGTTTTAATGAATATTTAGTTATTAATTTTTTGTGTAATTTGGTAGGGATGTGGAAAACGCGAGTTACCTTTGTAAAGATGTGGTTCAGTTTACACATTAGTCGGTAAGGTATAAATTGGATAATATTTAAAATTAGACATGCCACAGAGTATTCTGTGTTATTTTCACTATCAGGGATATGTATCATTTGCATGCCAAGCTAATTCTTATAGAACCTGGTACAATTTTCTGCGTCCCAACAAATACAATTGAATTTTTATATCTAGTAATTTTATGGCAGTACTTTAGTGAGAATTATGGAATATTCGCGAACAAAGATTTTTGATATAATAAGGAGCCCTTTGGAGAAAACGCATTGCCGACGTTTTGATTTTTATACCTGGGTGCAAAGCTCTAACAATCTACAGAAGTCTTGAGAAGATATATTTAAGAAAAGGAAGACTTGGATTCGAATTCATTCCTGTAAGTCGATATTAATGGAGTATTTGATGCTGAATATATTATATTATATATCACACATATCCACAGGTGAAAAATAAGAGACAGGGTGTAGGTCCTGACCGGTTTCGGCTTTATTTTCAAGCCATTGACAAAGGACTGAAATATAGTATTAGAAGTCACAAGTGTACGTATATACTACAGAGACAGTACTGACGAACATACACACAACCGTTTGAGACTGCAGATCCACCCACAGGCAGGTATCAAGGTAGGAGTGGCTTTCAAAAATCATTTGGCTAAAATTTTACAGGGTGGATGTGCAGTCTCAAACGGTTGTGTGTATGTTCGTCAGTACTGTCTCTGTAGTATATATACTTGCAACTTCTAATACTATGTATCAGTCCTTTGTCAATGGCTTGAAAATAAAGCCGAAACTGTGGATATGTGTGATAAACGAATCACGTGCTATATATATATATATATATATATAATATATATATATATATATATATATATATATATATATATATATAAGCCACAAATATCACATTATTTTGGAAGTGATTTACGCACCAAAGAAATTATAATTGACAAGAGTATCTGGCACGGACAGGATTCGAACCTATGTTATTTGGTTTAGTTATAGTAATATGGTATTGACTTATCCATTCGGGTATCGAGAGAGACTCAAGTTAATTTTGACTACTGTGCAAGTTCTTGAATTCACGTTCTGTACTTACAATTTAAGTTAACCCATGTCCACTGTCATAGCTGATATCTAAGTTTTACAAAACTTCACAATAGCCAAGTGTTAGACACATGGCAGTCATCTATCATGGTGGACATGAGTTGTATTCGATTACGAATACAAGTACAAAACCTTGATTCTTGATAGCCGTGTGGATAAGGCGACTGGATATCACTGCATCTAAACCAGTTGGCACCGTTTCGCATCCTAGCCGGCAGATGAACTTATTAGTTGTAATTTGCATTGTGTATATTATTTCCAAGGTAAAATGAATTCAATTGTAAGTGGTGCTTATGGTTTAGTATTGATTACAAAATTCGCTTGTATAAGTGACAAAACTGCATATACCAGCCCATCTAATATACTTTATAAATTTTAAAATGTTAGTGAATTTTTTTCCCATTTGTGTTGTGGTTTTGCAAGTAGGAATTCAGTGTTTGGGTCTGTCTTGCACTCTGCAATTGGTTTTGGGAGTTTCTCCAATTAATTGATAAACACCAGCCGCTGCATGTGGGGGAATTCTGCGACCTCTGAATTGCGCCTGTTGTATAAATTTGGGAGGGATAAGACATGTTCCAGAAGACGAGCAACTCCCAATATACTCCCAGTATCTCAGTTCTGGTGGTAAAGTGTCAATTGTAACCGCTGTATGAAGGTTTGCGTACTGTATTCGCCGTTACGCTTCCCCCCCCCATCCCCCCCCATGTGAATTTCGTTAATTATTTCTACTCATAATAACTCTCTCTCTCTCTCTCTCTCTCTCTCTCTCTCTCTCTGTCCCTTATCTCGTGATAATTGTTGGGCAAAGCTGCCTAATCCTTCATGAGTACAACTCTGATTCCTCTGTATTGTCCCATCGTACCTTGAGCCTTTTCTCTCTCTCTCTCTCTCTCTCTCTCTCTCTCTCTCTCTCTCTGTACCATAAGAGAACAGAGATATAATTAGAGTAAGAATATGATCTCAGTTTATATTGATAAGGTAGTGGCCTTAGTTAAAATTAATAAAAAAAAAAATTCAAGTAATATCTTTTTATCCGTGAACTCAGTGCATCGAAGAGGAAGCACGCAGACAGTTTTAAGCTGTCGTTTGCGAATGCTCTGCTTGGTTGGTTAAGTGTTTTCCTGAGAGACGGAAAGAAAGTGTTTTAAAAGGAGGATATTTTTCCAGGGATGGTCATCGAGCCTTTTGTGCTACTTCAAAAATTGTTTGCATGTCTGCCATTGTTTTTTCTGTATGTTTGTTGTGCTTTTTAAATCGTGGAATGGGTGAGCGACCTAATAAATTGCTTTGCGGTGTTATGTACTTGAGAGTTAATTTTATTTTTTATTATACTGCGGATATTTGTTGGCAGTTAAGAATTCATACCGATTTTTTGGCAGATATAATAGATATGAACATTATTCATAATAGTTTGCGTTTGTTTGCTAATTGTACTCTTATATACCCTTTCCACTTAATCTCTCCGGACCGTCACTCTCCAAGCAAAAAATCTTGGTTTGAGTGACGCAGTCTATAGAGCACCAGAATATGTTGTGACCATGAACCGAGGTCATTTAGACAAGGTCTAGGTGTAAGAGGTTTTAAGTTTCTCTGTGGACTACGGCTCCCTGATACTTTAATTCCGCTAGCTCATATTATGTACTGACATTATGTATGATTCAAGAGGGTCTTGGAACCGTGAGCCAAAGTCATTTGGTTTACTTATCAAGCCAATAGCTTTAGAAGATAAAATTCTACAAGCTTATATTGGACATAGTTGTTCGGATGGTCAGTGTTCTGATCGTGACCCAAGGTCCTTTAAAAACCTTTGGATTACACTAAGTGGTAGAAAATAAGTGTACTTGCTTTTAATTACATGATCCACGCCATTATTTTTAAATGGGGTCAGTGACAACCTTGTTCATATCAGTTTATTTATTGCTCATATTTTGAGTTCGCCTTATTTTTCCATGTATGACTAATATCTTATCTTATTTGATGATATTAGTCACGCAAGTATTTATTGTTTTCATGTCTTCGATTCCAGCCAATTTTCCGACTAAGAAATTCTTCACCTCATGTCACTGATTTGCAAGTGGTGGTCTGAAATTTTGTTTTTATTGAAATAATTACAAATTAAGAGTTTGCTTAGCTCTCGTTTCAGCAATTATAGCCAGTAAGGAATTTACGTGTTTAATTAGTATGATGACGAGTTTGATGTGAGTGTATAATGTTAAGATGATTGATTTTGGTTAAAATGGTCTGCATTATAAACTTGATTTCCACCACTCGGTGTTTATTTTGTTAATTATAATGCTAGGAATTTTCCTGAGATCCTGATCGCCAGGATTCAGAGTATTTGTCTGTAGTGATTCTCGGCAGTAATTGAACTCTTACTCTTTGTGATCTTTAAAACACGAATTATATGAACTCGCCTTGTAGTAGCGAACTGATCGGCGCTTATGGAAATATCATTCTGTACATGAAGCAGATCACTATCAAATGTAGCAGATCACTATCAAATGTAGCACATTTGGTCTCCCAGATGAAGATTAATGTCGTTCGGATGAATCTGTCTCGAAAATCTTTTCGGATGAGTCCTATATCTGAAGAAGGATTATGCTTTTCATATGAATGACTACGCCTCTTTCCGATAAAGCATTATATATAGCGTGCTAGTGAATCAGAATGAGGATATGAAATATTATGCCTTTCGCGTGGATCCAAAGTATTCTCTTTCAAATAAATTATACTTCGGATGAAATATTGTCTTTTGGATGAGTCATATTTTCGATAAAGAATCATTAGTTTTCAATGAACTTATCTCGTTCGCACAGGTTTAAATTCCATTCCTTTGAATTATATCACTTTCATGAAGTGTTGCATTCTGCAGATAAACAACTTATCCTTCGGATTAAGCGTTTTGAATGTCATATGCTTTAGCCTTTCAAAGAATGAAGCATCATGTTTCAGATGGGTCATAACTCGGTTACATAAACTACTACGTCTATTATATGAATCAATTCGGTAAGAGTGTCTTTCGAATGAAGATTTTGTTATGTGTTGTCTCAAATGTGAAGAATATCATTTCGTTTTCCATTTGACATATCATCCTTTGCCTCTGAGACGAGTTGTTTGCCTGAAAGGAATGATTGATTACTTTGCATTACGTTTCACAGTTCTTCCTTTATGTGCAGTGATATTTAGATGATGATACATTTTTTATAGCTTCATAGTGCCATATACTCTATTGCCATTAGTCAAATATTTGATGTAAATCCTTTTCAAAACGCAGTGTCATATCCTCTGGCCGGAAGCCCCTTCTGACCAAAATGTCACGATGTATCATCAGTGGGTTTGAGATATATCTTGTGGACTCATACACAGGTGATTGTGTATGTCCACCGTCTAATTAAGAACCTACGAACTTGAAGTCCAGTGAGAAAAAAATAAATGCATAAAATAATATGTTTTTGTTATCGCTAGTGCTGGATGTGAGAGGCATCAATCGTTCATAATCTAAGTGTAGTCGTGATGCAGGTTAGGTGCCGTGTCTTTGTGGCACGTTTGGTAAATGTCATAGTTTTTAATTTTGTTTGTGTAACTCCCACGGTGTATGATACCCACGGATAACGTACTTTATCGTGTAATCGTAATTGTTTTTCTTATTATATGCGATGTGGTGCTCAGTTGGTGAAAGATGACAGTGATATTGTCTTCTATATTTGGCTAAGTAACAGTAATATTTTCTTCCATATTTGTAGAAATCATTGCGGATCAAATAGTTTATGTTTTATTTATTGGTTTATGAATTTATATATATATGTAGTGTTTGTCCACACGAAAGTGTTTTGCTCTTGAAAATAGAGTTGCGATCCGAGCTTTTTGTGGAATCTGTTCTCACCCTGAGAGCTCTCTCCCTGTCTCTAATTCCATTGACTTGATGAAGTCAAAGGGCGACTAACTTGCGAACATTCCCGATATTACCTCTTCAGGGCTCTCTCTCTCTCTCTCTCTCTCTCTCTCTCTCTCTCTCTCTCTCTCTCTCATAGGATAGACTGCTACTATATTGATGTGAGGATGTGGCATTTGTCGGTTTTTAGTTTTTCTTAGAATTTAGAGGTTTCAAGAAGTTTTATATTGTTGGATTTTGGTTTTCTTATTCTGTTGAATTTAAGATTCTTGCCAGACGGGTGAAAGATCAATGAGTTCGTTGTTCATTTTCAAGGAAAACAGTAAGCAATGTAATGTTTCTTTACACCCTTTTTTTATTATACCTCATAGTTGTATTGATAACGCATGATTTTCAAATCGATATTTGTTATTTACTTAATCGAGATTTTTCATTATCTGCTAATCCTGCATGAAAATCGTTATTTCGTAGAGTTAGATACGTTGCTTATTCATTTAAAAAATTACATATTTCATATATGTAGTCTTATTTCACTTAAATTTTTAGTTTAAAGCTGTAATTTAATTTTCCCCAACTTTATCAAGGTGTGTTTCATAATTTGTTTCCTTTCAAACCACGAGTTCCCCTCACCCTCACTCAAGACTTGAGGATCAGGGTCTGACGTTTCCGGCGGATTAGGCTATGGTGCCACTTGGGAGGTTAACTCTTTCAAGGTCTAGTGGATTGGGCAAGGTGTTGTACCTTGTTAGGCTGACCTCTTTCAGGGGGCGGCAATAAAAAGCAGTAGTACTTTATTGAGGAACGGGGAACTAAGTATCTGAAGACTCGCATCGTGTCTAAATCATTGTCTGTATACAGATACCGACAGGTGATACTATTTTAACTTTAGATTTAAGTTTTGTTGCCGTTATGTCGTGTTGTATGTGAAGTATGCACTTACGTATATGGACAATTATTTGTTTGTATATACACCGTATGTATGTATCTTTTTAAGTTTCTTTAATCTTAGTTCATTGTGTTCAGATTCCAGCTGATCTTTCTGATTGTCTTCCGTCTCACCTTTGTCCCCTTCCTCCCTTTCATGTAAAGTTTTGAATTGGGTCCTTTTTCCTCCGTTTGGTAGCTGCGCTTGATGAACTAATGCATTTCCAATATTCCTTATCGTCAGGATCCATTCAGAAGTCTTTTGTCTGACGAGCAATTATTCCCATTCATTTATTCAGAAGTTGCTGTGTATGTCACTTCAGTGTGAGTCTTGAACTTTAAGGAAACCCAACATTATTTGCCTTTTCCCTTGATCAGGAGTTGTATCTTTATTTGGGAGTGGCAGGTCATTTGATTAGACTTTATTCATGTGTTGAAAGTTATTTTTTATATTTACTTTCCTAGGCCTTGGTCTAGGATGGGCTTTTGTGTCTCGGCGAAAGGCAGGTGATGTTCGAAGCTCGAATCAAAAATTTCTTTCCCCTCTGCTTATTCGCATCTTGCATCTCTCTCCTCTCCCAGCTTGATAACTGGTATTATTGTTCTCTTCGCAATAGCTAACGGTCATATTTCGAGAGGCCATTTTTGGAGTATTATAAAAGAGGGCTCAAGAGTTCATTAAAGCGTCAAGTGAGTTTGCTTTATCGTATCGTTTTTTTCCTCCCTGGAGTCTTTCTGTTTCCGTCTCCCATTTCTTTTTAGCGATCATTTCCAACGAATGTAATCTCTGTTAATCTTTAATATTAAATAATGATAGACAGTTGCCGCAACTAATAGTTTTATAAAGATTGTGATGTTATTTCCTTTTTGATGATATATCTAATCTCGTTACTCGTTTAAGGTAGATAATTATCATTGATCTTTGATTAGGAATGTGACCATCCATAGTATAATAGTGGTCATCGTTAATCTTTTGCAAAGGATTTTGTCTTGTGTAATAATGTACACTGAAATCGCAGTTAATGCCACAGGGCATGGGATCGTCGCTCACATTTGGGAAAGCACGTGATCGTCGTTAATCTCCTATAAGGAGCGATCTTCTCCTATACTTGGGAGTGTAATTAATGGCCTCTTCACCCTTTGACGGGGAAGTCCATGAAGGCAGGGGGCGAATATTAATTTTCCCACTCATTGGCTTATTTCTCCGTAATTAACTTTAACCAGTATTCTTTCAGGATTATTAATCATCTCGCTGGATGCAGCATTCATCGAATTTAATCGGTCATTTTAGCCTTCGATTCCACGTTTTCAGTTCCACGAGATTTCGCTTTTAGTTCACTCTTGATTCCCGGAGAAAGGTTGGTAGGTACTTGGTGTTTGCCATTTTTTAGCCTTTTCACGTGCATCGTGTTACACACACAAACACGCACACACACACACATTATATATATATATATATATATATATATATAATATATATATATATATATATATATAACTTGAAGTTTAGTCGCAGATGGTTACTCTCTTTTCTATGGAAGCTGGAATGGGAGTTCTCCGTAATTCTTGCAAAAACCCTTCTGAAAAGAATTATAGAATAATACGAAGTGCAGTGGCCGTGGCAATGGAATGGGTCATACTGATTCCCATGAAATCGGAGAAGTGAGTGGTTGGCTATTTACATGAATTCATCAACAGTAAGCTTTTTCCCTCAGTGTTTGATGGGTCTAGAGGGACGACGAGGTAAAATGAAGCAATAATCATATTCATTAGTTAACTGCTGACTAGAACGGACATCCTTTGTTTTAATTTCATAGTTTATTGCTCTGTGCTGTTGTGTATATATATTTTAAAGACCACATGAAAAGGATGATTATATAAAACGTGATTTTCTTTTGTATGACATTATTATTATTGATTTTAAAGACCACATGAGAAGGATTATGTAAAACGTGATTTTACTATATATGGCATTATTATTATTGTGAATTTCCACCTCACTTTGGGACCGAGCACGGGTCTTGTGTGGAAGCCAAAGGCGCTACCAATTGAGCCATAGAGGTCATCGAAGAAATTAAAACCTAATTACTTATACTTTACAAAAGTTGCCAATTTATTTGTATAATCTTTTGGTTCTCATAGCAGAGTCCCTGAGCTTATACCTGAGAGTCCTGGGTCCCTTCCGATGTGAAATAAATATTGATTTCTTTTGTCTGTTGATTTCCAGTGTTGTAATTGTTAGGTTGAACGCAACTTTGAATTGTTTCATGATGCTTTTTGTTTTGAATGTGACTCCCAAGTAGTCTTTCAAATAACCAGGATACAGTCGAACCATATTTATTACGCAGCAGGCAGACTGTTCTCACAAGAGAGAATAAATAGACGTTTTGTTTCTGTTTTGGTATTTTATTGTTCTCGAAATTATAGTACAGATTCTTAATTCTTTGAAATTGTGAATGCGATTGCTATATCATAACCTAAGCTGGCTTAGGTCTTTTATACTTGGCTTGTAAAATATCCTATATTTTGAGTTTTGCCATCGTTTTCGTCTTTAGAATATTTTCAGCCAAGATTCATGTGTAAAATTTAACGTTTTATCTATTTAGCACCGAATAACCACTTCAATTCTCTGATTTGCAGGTCCGGAGGCTCCCCTCCCGCATCTCGCAGTGGTATTTCGCATAGTTCGGCTCTTTTCGAATTCTCCAAATAACTGAGTGGGAGAGTTCCATAATAAATTCCTCTTTGCTAGTCGTCTCGTAGCTTTATCGTCCCGTGCGCATATATTTTCTCGTATATTGGACTTGATTGTTTTTTCTGGAATATTGCTGGACTGGAGGTCATCCCCTTTCAGTTGAATTACTTCCTTCTCCTTTACTCTAGAGTCGCCCTTGAATGAATTTTTCCACCCCTCCTTGCTTTCTAATCTATTTAATTGCCTTCGCTCGCTTTCTCTGTATTGTTAAGAGGCAGATTAATTCCAAAGAAACTCTATCCATGTCAGAATCTATTTAAATCTTATATTCACAGAGAGAGAGAGAGAGAGAGAGAGAGAAGAGAGAGAGAGAGAGAGATCAACATTTGCCTTACCAATCAACCAATCATCGTGGACGTGCTAGGGGTAGTCCTGAATCCTTTCGATTCCCTATTCCCTGAAAATTGATGTCTATGCTCATTAGGTGGTTTTGAAAGAAGCTTTTTTTTTCTTTTTAAACTTGGTTTACTTGTTCATAAGATTCTGGTTATTGAATTGGTAATTAGATAAGTAGCTTGATTTCGGAGGCAAGGATTATACATTATTGGTTAATATTCCAGGCTAATCGTTGAAGTTCCATTTATTTTCAAACTAGTGTTTTCTAAATGGCTTTCATCTGTAACTTCTGGCAGAACTGCATACTTTTTCTCTGAGGTCTCTTGTCGTTTGTAAAAGTTTCGCAGTTTGTAAAACTGCAAGCAAAAAGAAATTAATTTTTCTGCAGTATTGCAAGTAGTCGAATGATATAATGTCCTTGTGTGGGAGGCCAAATGTAATGATGAGTCTGTATACCCTCCACAAACAGAGTTTGTCCTGCTGGCCATAACCCGATGAGATCAATAACAGAGGTCCTTTCTAGGCACAAAGATGACGTAGGGCTAGGGGAGGTGCCATGACCTTGACCATGAACCCGGGTCACTAGGGAAAGATTAAAGGTACAGAAGGCGAAAGAGGAAATCCTTGTCTGGCCACAGCCTTGAAATACAGTGTTTACCGAAGGTGCCACAATACTCAGACCCAGGATGAATAGAGTACAGGGTTAGACCGCTTCTGACCAAATAGGACAATCTCGCGCATGACGTCACGTGGCTGATCTGACTGAGGTTCAGGTAAAAAAAAAGTCGTCAGTCAGTATTTGACCCCACTAGAGTGAATAACAAGGAAACTCTCTTCCCGTACCTGGAGATGAACAGGGACCTCTCTTACACAAGGTCGTGAAAGAGATAGGTAATGGGAGTGGATAAACAATTCCTATAGTGACCCTTAATTTATTTGTTTTCTTGGTTTTCTTTTATGGCCACCTACCAGTTACGTCACAAATATGGGCAGTAACGACGCGACGGGACGGTCTAACCGTAGAGCGGCGGAAGCAAGTTCGCATAGGGCACTTCCTCTTAAGACAGGGCGTTTAGAAGCCCATTCTTGACAGAAAGATTTCCTCGGCCCGACCAGATGAGGCGCCATGACCTTTCTTCAAGGTCATTTCAACAAGTTCTTGTCCATTTTGATGTATATTTGTTTTATTATGATTTCATAATGACATATCAGTTCAGACGCCATTAGCCAACAATCAATCAAGAAAATAATGTTAGTGATTGACAGTTGCGCCTCATTATGTACCATTGCGGGCTTATCATTCCAGTTACCCTATTTCCAATTATAGATTACACAGACATGTTTTGTCCATAGGTAGCGAATAGTTATATTCAAGTAAATTGAAATTCTGGTCATTTTCAGTACTAAAAGAGAGTTCGCGACGATTTTCAACGATCTTTTACGAAAATTTCCAGATATAAAAGTTATGAAAGCCGTTACAGCTGCAATTTTCAATGCAAATTTTTGTAATATTGCTCACAATCAACAGAAAAGAATTTTGCAACAGCAATAGCTTTTAGTGGAAAGCGACCTTGTTTCAGCTGGAATTTACAGTAATATTGTTAATTCTCTGTGAAACAAGGTTGGCTATTATCAGTATTACAACATTTTCCGATGAAGATTGCCGCTTTTACAATTTTCATATCTAGAAATATCTTTGTAAGAAAATATATAAAATTGTCACAAACACACTATAAGCTGAAAATGATCAGAATTGCAAAGTACTTGAATATAACTATTGGATAACAATTGTGGAATAATTTCAGTGTAATCTCTCCGCGCAGGTAGGATGAGATACGTTGTGTTGGAGTGGAGGCGCTCTCAGCATTCATTATTGTTAGGATCTCCTGCATTTGCATAGTCCCGAAATTATAGGTGCAATGTAACTTGGCGCCTCACTCACTCTCTCCGTATGCGGAGAAGCTTGTTAGCTTATCGCCTAGTGCTTTATGGACGTGAACTGGGTCATAATGAGGTTGGCCTTGCGTGATGCGTCCCTCTCTACTTACGTATTATCGTTCGTAACGTAATGACGGCCTTTTTTTTATTACGTATTATCGTTCGTAACGTAAGGACGGCCTTTTTTTTATTTATTTTTATTCGCTAATGTATTTGTGGTGCAGTGTGGATTTCTGATTTTTTGAGGGGGCTGCAGCCACCTGAAAAAGATCTGTTATTTTCAGCCTTTATGTAAAAGAAATGATCATCCTACCGTGTTTCACTGCTCTGTCTCTTTTATGCCTTTACTATAGCATAGCCTTATCGTCTTCATCACTGTTTATTTTGTCTTTTTTGTCCCCGTTTCTTTTTCTTATCAATGTACCCGTTTTTTTTGGTTGATTTTCTCGTCTCATACAAATATATATTTACTTTTTTGTGAGTGTCCCTGGCTTTTTTTGTCTGAAGCGGCTTCTTTTTCGAGGTTTTATCGTAACAGGTATACTTTCATAATTATGTAATAAGTACACCTTTAGTTTTAAATTAGACATCGGTAAATGTAGAAAAGAAACCAATTTGGAACTGTTTATGTATGCATCCATCCGTCCCACATAGTACATACATACATACATACATACATACATGCATTTATTTTATGGAAGTCAAGGACCTGTAGCTTCATTGTGTTGAAAGTACAAAAACAAGAGGCATATGTCACTTGAATTACACCTACAGTCCATAAACTATTTAGTTAATAAATAATTTCATGGTCATCTGTTCAACATCATTGACAAACCACTCTTATGGTTTCCAAGTCAAAAGCATTATTGCCAGTTATCCTAATTATACTGAATGTCATAAAATTTCGCTTGATATTGCTAGTTAAAATTCTCTTCTGCGTGTTTCCATGCTCGAAATTAAATATAGGGACAAGCACAGAATATTCGGCAGATTTTCTAGTCGAATTAAGTGTGTATGCGCATGTAAACGGACGTCAACTGATTACTTAATGTTTCCCTAAACAGTTCTTATCGCAGCCAGTACAAGGAATCTTATCCACAATGAGTTTTTAACTTTTAGTAAGGAGAAATCTCCAGTAA
>NC_087201.1:115820210-115822710 GCF_015104395.2 Macrobrachium nipponense
TAAGGACTTCGATTTAAGAGTTTACTAGAATACATCTTGGCGTTTCCTCAAAGTGAAATTGGCGTTGTATGTTATTATCGGCCAGGTCTAATGTACGTTGGCTGTCGTAAATTCTCCTGAACTCAGGAGAGAAACATTGTTTACTTGATACTTGTGGGATGTTCTCCAAATGTTACCACAGCTATACTAGTTTTATATTAAAATATGAAAGATACATTGACTTGGATATTAAATGAAATGTTTGGCTTAATATTTGTTGCAATTAAAAAGTCATATATCAGTGTTCTCTGTGATGTAGTATATTAATGGCAAAATCTCTAAAGCGTCAAACAGATCAGGATTGCCTCCTACTATCGTGGTTCTTTCTGTAGCTGTGAAGATGTGCTGAAACCCATTGGATGATGATGTTGCCTAACTGTCGTTTTGGGGAAGGATTTCTCTGGTACCAGATTCTGTTTGACGTCACTTAGCTTGTTTGGCATTTGATGTATTGTTTTGGGATTTGTGTGTCGTTTTGCTTCATGACGTATGAATTTTTTTTTTCAAGTTTGCTTGTCATTCTGCCAGACGGATGAGCTAGTCCACGGATGAGTTAGACACTTCTTTTGTAGTGCTTTTGGTACTAGTGGGCTTGGCAGCCTGTGCTGGTACAGCTGAATATTATTTTTCCCATGGTACCAAAGAGGAGTTGGCAGTGTTGAAGAACGCAGTATGTGTTGAATTTAGGCAAGGTGTGGATGAGAGGTTGTGCCTCTGTTATGATGGTATATATACCCTTGAGTAGGTATTTGAAGTGTCTGGTTGCTAGATGTACAGCCAATTCTCTTATGAATGTAATGTATATTCTTCTGCTGCTGTTAAAGTTTGACTGAAGAAACCGAGGGATTTGGTGGTTTTGTTGGCTTTTACTCTTATGACGGCTCCTGTCTTGGAGTTGCCTGTGTCAGTGGTAAGTGTGAGGCAGGCCTGGGGGTTAGGAATGCCAGTGTCATTGTAATTGCATTGGTGAGTGCTCTCTTGGTTGCATTGAAGGAATATTGTTGGGTAGGGCCCCAAGTGAATGTCATGATATTGCTGTCCAGGGTGTTGTAGAATAGTGCCATGGTTTTGGCAATTTTGGGAAAGAATCTGTGGTTTTGATATAGCATTCATCATATTTGTTAGAGCTTTTGTATGGTTTCTGTCTGATATTTCCAGATCGTTGGAGGATGGATTAAGTACACCATTCTTTGAAATGAGATAGCCCAGGACCTCAGTGAAGGGAAACAGATGATGGATGTGTTGGGATGAATATTGGGTCATTATCTGCACAGTTCTGTGTTGCTATTGGTGCTGTTCTGAAGAATGGGATGATTTCGATTTTTGGGGCTTCTTTGGTGGATTGGAACTTGAAAGTACTTATATATATATATATATATATATATATATATATATATATATATATATATATATATGATACACACACACACATTTGTGTAAATACACACATATAATATCACTGACATGTGATTCTATATATATTTATATATTATTATAAATAATATATTATTATATAATATTCAAATAACTAATCATAGTATACTAATATTAATATACTCTACTATCATATATAACTGTTCATATTTATATATATAATTATATTTATATTATAAATATTATTATATTATATAATTAAAATAGTACTATTATTAAATTAATTAATATAGTATTTTAGTAGTATTATAATACACACAGTCACACACACACACACACATTTGTATAAATACACACAGTGTTTGTGTATACTTACATTGGGTTTGAAACTGTGACCCTTTTTGTTTCCACCCAAAGGCCTTTTCTTAAAAATGAGAAAAAGGCGATTTAGTGTTATATATTTTAAAATTTTTACATACCGAACTGCAGCTGATTTTCTCCACAACTTTTAATTATATGAATAGAAGTCCATTATGTTAAAAGGCCCCTAAAACAAATTGCTGTCAAAATACAATAAAAGCCATAAATTATACATGAATAATTGAATTTATGGGATCAAAAGACTTACGTAAAATAAAGTCGGAATAACACCGGTGAAAAGACCGCAGTGAATGAATTGCAGCCGAGTCGTAACATATGTAATGAAAAGGCCACAGCCAATGAATCGACAATCGGAGCATAATCTTTTTCGGTACTAATTTCTCATAATTGAATAATCATTGGGACGTTATTCCAGTAAGCCTGATTATTCCTATCAGTCTTATATAAGGGAAGCCATATTACAATGGGATGTTTTAGGGTAGGAAATATTTTTAAATTCTTCCTCTGCCATTATGGGATCTTGATTTTGCGATATGTAGGTCAAGTTTTGTAGGTTTTGCACCATGTATATATATATACGTATGTATAAAATTACACATATATAATCACACTGACATGGTGATATATATATATATATTATATATATATATATATATATATATATATATATATACACACATATAATATCACTGACATTGTGATTTTA
>NC_087201.1:115827710-115840210 GCF_015104395.2 Macrobrachium nipponense
ACGCAGTTTTGCCAATAATTTACCATCATTAAGTGTGTCAGCTCAGTCATGTATTCTCCTGTTGAGATTAATGTCATTACTTGTTGAAGATCTGATACAGGTACTGCATTTTCACAAAAAAGGCATGCTTCATTGTCATGAATCATTCGATGTTGCTTAGTGCTTTTGCTGATTCACTACGTTCAACTTTAGATCTTCACATTCTTGTACAATCAAAGTTTGCATTATTAAACATGATCCTACAGCTCTTGTGGTATTTTGCCATGTTTTGTTGCAGTGTTGCGTCTATAACGCTGTCTTTATCTAGCCTTTCTGGGCCAAACTTGAGTGGCATTTCACCAATCTCCTGGAACAATGGCGCATTGGTTAAAATCGTTATGTGCCAATTATATTCAGGATTATGATTTACAGAGACTAACAGTAGGTAGACCTTAATTTTTCTTGTCTTCCTGAAGACAACATTTGCTCCTGTCGGTCTTCCTTTTACCTGTGATTGAATTTACATTTGCCATCATGAGCTCTTGACTAAGGCCGAGGTGCTATCCTTTTACCACCTTAATCTGATCTACACATTGATGCATAGGATACAATTAGGTTCGGTCACTCTACACCTAGCCTGATCATTCATCCAGTGCCATTTATGTACCATGTGATCTGTGCACCATCCAGGTAAGTACATGAACAATCCATGTAGCGCCCCACATACCCTTTGCTCGGCTCTCCTGCGCTGGCACCTCCTGTTAATTCAGGTGCAGCTTTCTAACTAGATCTACCATATATATATATATATATATATATATATATATATATATATATATATATATATATATATATATATATATATATATATATATATTTATCAATTCAAGCTACAAATGTCCTTTAATATCTAAATTCACTTTACCTCCCAAATGATGTATTTTCATATATGTACCGAAGGGGAATTTTTTTAATTGATAATAATTTCGTCCCCCCATGGGATCGAACCACCGTCCAAGTGGATGGGGACGAAATCAGGACAGTCAGTGACGCTATCCAATCAGCCAACAGAGACGCGTCATTGACTGTCCTGATTTCGTCCCCGTCCACTTGGACGGTGGTTCGATCCCATGGGGGGACGATTATTATCAATTAAAAAAATTCCCCTTCGGTACAATATAAGAAAATATATCATTTGGGAGGTAAAGTGAATTTAGATATTAAAGGACATTTGTAGCTTGAATTGATATATAAATGGATCACGGTTCGATGTGATAATTATTCATATATATATATATATATATATATTATATATATATATATATATAAAATATATATTATATATACTATGTATACTATATTTCTACCAGCTAATTGATATGGGGCTATTAGACAGCATTTGGGACACTAAATTACTAAGCTACACTAAAGCAATGCTAGGTACAGCACAATAAAGCAAGATTAGCTGACACTGAAACCCATGCTGAGTTACACCGTAGTGAAGTCACCAATATGCCTTGGTGGTGTGCTGACATTCACTATTTTAAACTAAAACTAAAGATAAAACCACCACATAAGTTATATATAGACTTGCAAACTATTATGTTGAACAGAATGATGCATTTGTTTAAGGTATTTGGCTGTCTTTCTTTATATATGCTTTAATGAAATCTTGGTAACTCTGCCTAAAAGGGGTATAACCAAAACAAATGCATAAAAACATGACCAGAGGCATGTTAAAAAATTGACTAGCGGAATTTTGAGTGGACACCCTATTATAAAAAAAGTAGCCTATGGGAAAGATATGTTCCAAATGTCATGCTTGTATCATTAACTAAAGTATTTTAGTGAAAAAAAAAATGGATTTTATCTGCTGCACTGTTGCCTCCCATTTTCATTGATTCATTGAGAATAGCTGTTTCTAGAAGGGGTCCCATCGGCCAAATGCTTCATATCACGTTCTGGATCTAGGATGTTGCCCAGAAGGCTCTCGAGTTGGAGTCTCTTCCAGCACCGGGATGGCTTAGACAGGATATGGCTGTTGAACCCTAGGTTCAGTAGTTCCTTAGTTGGTGGCTCGTCTTAAGTAGCCTCCATTAAGTTTCGTCAACTTATAGCGGGTTTTTCTTTAGGCGTCTTCTTGGTGGTGACAAAGTTCATGGAGCAATTCTTCCTCGGTACTCCTTCTCAGGTCACACTGTTTACTGTGGTGATTGACCAAAGCTGGGAAAGGCAACTATGATCATTTCTTTAGCTCTTTTATTCTCTAGGGCGCTGGTGACCTCATGATATTGAACCTTTGTGCCACATATACGGATATCTGAGTACTTAAGAGGAAGGTCTCCGTGGATGCAAGTTAAAGAAAGTAGGGACCTGGTAGTGAGTAATTTCCTTTTCAATAACTTCAAAGCGGCAGAAAATTTATTTATTTCCAGTATACAGGTGGAAACGTTAAGGTCCAATAACTTGGGCAGAATACAGTGTTACTTTGAAGTAGTTTGTAAGGCCGGGCGTTTAAAAAATGCCACAGATTGATTTTCAGCTTAAATTGGTGAAAATATCCGGAGACAACCTGCCCTTTTTCATGCTTATTATATGAAAGAAGAAAAGCCGACGAATGATTAGTAATGTGAATAATTATTCATATTATCGACGTTAGAACAATCTTTAAATCACCAGCTTACCTTTTGGACGAGGGAGCGAGCGATCGCAAACTAGAGGTTCTGTACCAGCCTGACCATCAAAATTCAGCTGCCTAGCTTGTCATTCGAACTAATTCATATTCATGTACCCGGATAGGCTATTTCCCGGACTTCTGTACTCGGACTTGTGTAAATACCACTTGTTTTGTCTTAATATTCATTGTCTTTTGAAAATAAAACCTTGTCCTTTTCGAAACGTCCGTCTTAACGACGTCCGTGTCAACGAACTTCTTTAAGTAAAATGGCCCTGTTGTAAATAACTGGACCTTCGCTCCTCCAGCTCCATACTGAAGGGAAAAACACTAGCTGCCGCCCTAAGGAAAATGCCAAGCTGATATATGATTATAATATATACTAATCATATATATATATATATATATATATATATAGATATATATATATATATATAATGTACATATTCATACATTTATATAAACATACGAATAGATATACCATATACATACACATTCCCCCCCCCCTTTTTTTTAGTTTTTAGTACCGTTGCTTCACAAACCTTCCAAGGGCAGTTACTCTATATTACCCTAATGAGTCAATATTTACTTTTCGTAGGCTCATACCCAAACACACAAACACACGCACACACACACACACAGATTAATATTGAGGTCTTTTTTTCCTTGTATTTATGTAGGTATAGGATAGTTCAGAGAGATTAAATATGTCATTGTTTTTATTATTATTATATCACGCTTTCTCGCATTTATTGCTTTCTTTTTTACCTTTACCTATTTTTTTCGGGTTGTGGCTTTCTTTGCTAGTTGCTTTTTTCCGTTCACATGCAACGTATATAGAACTTTTCATCCGAATGGTAATTCTAACAACGTGAGGAATAAGATAACTTTTCCATGCTATTGTAAACATTTTATGTATGTTCAAACTGGTCTTCGTCAAGTATTATTAGTCATCAGTTATAAACAAAATTTATGTATCTGGTTAACAAGAACTCTTAGTAATACAAACAGAGATGGAAATAGTCTCCGAGACTGATGGGGCAGCGCTTTTCTTCATCTGGTATGCCAAGTTATTTCTGTAATAATGAAGATCGCCTCACCATGATATGGCGAGGAAAGGTTTACAAAGAAACAGTAATGTGTGCTGATTGTCGTATCTTATTTTTCACCATGTTCATGGTTCTTTTACATACAGAATCCTCCTCTCCTTTCACAACACGCCCAAACCATTGCAATCGTCTCTGTACAGCTTCTTGGACACTTCTGTAACTTTTCACCATCCCTCTTATGGAGTCATTCTTTATCCTGTGTCCTGGTCACTCCGCACATCCAACGTCACATTCTCATTTTTGCCAGTTCCATCCTTCTCTTTTGTGCTTTCTTCATGGGCCATGTTTCACAATTATACATCAACGCAGGTCTGACAATGCTCTTGTATATTTTCCCTTCAGCTTTAAAATAAATCTTATGTCGCATAGCACACTTGATGTTTTCCTCCGAATTCACCAAGGTGATTGTATTCTGTGGTTCACTTCCTCCTCCAACCCTCCACAATCAGTGACACACGACCCGAGGCACTTAAAGGATGTAGCTCTTTTGACTTCTTCCTGCTCAAGTAGATGCTTCCCCCTCGGTCTCCTCCATTCATCCACATATATTCAGTTTTTGCTCTGCTTATCTTTAGGCCTCTGTCCTCCAACGCACTTCTCCCCAACTCCAATTTCCTGTCTGCTTGTTCCTTACTGGTGGTAACTAACACTGTGTCATCTGCGAAGAGTCACCAAGGCACCTGATCATATATATATAATATATATATATATTATATATATATATATATATATATATATATATATATAATATATACTATATATATATATATATATATATATTATATATATATACATATATATATATCCCTATATATATATATATATATATAATATATATATTATATATATATACACACATATAATATATATATATATATATATATATATATATATATATATATATATATGTATGTATGTATGTATATATGTATATAATATAATGATAGAGAGGAGAGAGAGAGAGAGAGAGAGAGGGAGAGAGAGAGAGAGAGAGAGAGAAAACGTAGCACAATTGTTGTCCTCATCTTCCTCTTTAGTCCCTTAAAAATACTTTTATTGGTTTTTTTTTTTTGACACAAAAAAAAAACAGTAATAATAGGGTTCGGAACCTTTTTCACAAAGGATTAAACATTTTCTTTTTCAAGTAGCTTTTTTCCACCTAATATTTGACCGTGGAAAGGAGGCAGTGGGAAAAGTTGGGAGGATTTGGGAGGCCATATCATTTATAATGTAAAACGCATTACTATTCTCATTTTATTCTCTAGTTTTTTATTTTTCGCCTACGGTTACTGTGTATCTGTTGGAAGGAGACTTTTCATGGATTGTCTCTCTTTGTGTTCCTACCTTTTAGCTCGTTTGTTTTATAAGAAACCTTCAAGAAAGGAACGGGAGCTGATTGAAGGATTATGAAAGAAAAAGTATGTATTAGTCATCAGAAAAGAGATTAAGAACTTTGTTACAGAGAATTATGTATCTTCCGATAATCAAGGGAACAGCAAAAGAATATAATGTTTTATGCATATTTTGAGAAACTGACAACTTGTCCTTTTATTTTTGTCCATCAAATTTTAGCATTATTATTATAATTATCATAACAGTTAATAAGACCTCAAGAAAGTTGACATATGATTATCTGATTATAGAAATTTAGCTGACAAGTTATAAGCGTCTTTATTTTGATTCTAAAATCTGCTGTTGCTGATTTTAAATGTTCAGTGCCGATGTAGAAAATAATCATCTTGCGCCGAATATCTCTTTTCTGATGAATGTTTTGAAATTTAACTTAATTATTGCCAGAAATATTCCCGGTAGCCTAAATCTTGGACTTCCTTATTCTAAATATTTCCTTTACTGAATCGAAAAGAATCCTGCTTTTATTGAAAATCACCTTTAATGATCATTGATGTTAGAATTTACCAATGCTACGAATTTCATTTGCTTATTGAATTTCCCTTTACAGATCAGACAAAGCCTTTACGGTAAGTTTCCTTAATCCATTTTATGGTCAAGGATATGCATAAAATTTTTATGGGATTCATAAACTTGTGTGTTCATAAAAATGCATAGCCATAGTAAACTCTTTCTGTGAATGCATAAAAATTTCCCCTGATTCTAAATAATTCTTTCACGGAATGTAGTAAAATTCCCCCTGATTTTTAAAACTTTTCATAGAATGCACAAGAATTCATGATTTTAAAATTTTTTCAAGGAATGCATATAGTAATTTCCCCGATTCTTAAGTCTTTCAAGGAACGAATAAATGTTTTCCCCAAGTCTAAATACGTTTTTCAAGCAATGCATTTAATTTCCAATTCCAAAACTTCTTTTAAGGAATGAATAAAAACTTCATATTCTGAAGCCTAGATTTTAAAACTATTCTTTTCTAATTCAGTAAAACAAAGATTTCATGTTGTGAATCTAGAATTTCGTCAATGATTTTGAATGATTCCCTTACTGATATTTGGATTCTAGTTCTTTGTGTTTTCTTTAACGACTAAAAATTGCCCTCACAGATAAAAAAATAGAATGAGACATTTTTTTTGTCCGGTCACAAATCTTACATCGTCAATAATTACTGTGACGAGCCTTTGACTGGACTTGAACTACTTTTGTTTACTGTGACGTCTTCGTTCTGTTGAAGGTCAAATTTTCCCTAATTAACAAAACCGTCTCCATGGCTGGGCAGTTAGGAAATCAAAATGCAAAACACGGCAGGCTTAAAATATCCTTAACTTGAAGACTAATTACTCATCTTTTTCTTCATTTCTTTCTCTTTCTCTCTCCTTGTCATACGGAGTCCTCATTCATAAGTTATTTCCCAGACAGTCTATTACACGGACGGCTGCTTTACTTAATGAACAAACTTTTTTCTCTCGTATAAATGGAAGAATTTGGTTGACAATTTTTTTTTTTTATTACTTTGCAGTGGTAAAGTTTTTCTCTTTCTCTCATTTCTCGCATCAGAACGATCTCGCGTGACGCGCTGTTCTCTGATTAGTTTCACGTTGTTTCGTTAAGTCTTTTCGTGCGGGGTCGGGAAGCATTTGTTTTTTCTTTTCGTGTCAGGTGGAAGTCCAATAACCCGGGTATACTTTCGTGCGCTTCTTTTTCCCTGCTGTGTCATGTCAACTTTCATTGTTTTGAATACTTTATGTTAACTTTCATTGTTTTGAATACGGTTTGTTACTTATTTTTTTTTACCGTTATTGATGATCTCACATTTTATTTAGAAATGAAATTCGAATTCACTCTGTATAAAATAACTCACATGTTTATGTTTGGCCAACCTCCTATTCTTCATTGCTTTTACACCTGTCTCTCCCTTGAAAGAGAAGTCTATTGTTTTCTTATGTTAGACCTCACCTTCATTCCTTCTTCCCTTTGCTATAGCTCTTCTTCAGGTATTGACGAGTTACCGGCCATCAAGTGACCAGTCCTCCTGGTGTTCGTATCAGAAAAAATACAAGTGTTTTCGGATAGAAGTGCCAGAGTAAGATTGCGAGCATTTTCACTCGCAGCGTAATAGAAATTAGTGGTCTGAAAGCAGTTCACATTATTAAATGGGAGAAAACCACATTCGTGCAACATGCAAAGGATCACTTGAAAAAGCTAAACTTCCAGAGTTGGAGAATACCTACAGCGGATTGTCACGAAAGGAAAGCAGCAATGTATTTTCATGCTAGTGCACTTGCATGTTACCCGGCTAAATGGTATTACAAATAGATATATAATTTTCTTTTACATTTGTATGTGCGGTTATGGCTACTTTTGTATTATGATATTGTTGCTATGCAGTACCCCCGCTTATAACTATGAGTTCATGACAGGCACATCAAAGATATATATGTGCTTAGTGTGTCTGTTACATTTGAAAATTAAATGTTCTTTCGTACAATAAAGTGTCAAAATGTTTCAGCTGAGAGAGAGAGAGAGAGAGAGAGAGAGAGAGAGAGAGAGAGAGAGAGAGAGAGAGAGAGAGAGAATCTTCGTTTAATTTTTCATATCTGTTGTTTTCCGTAGAAGATCCCTAACTTTATTCAGAGTTGAACATCTCATGGGATAGAATGAATTTAATATTCAGCTCGCGAACCGGGCCAGTTCTTATTGGCCTCCACTTATGTCGTCAAAGTGGCAGACTTTTTTAGGATTCCAAAAATGAGGGCAACATCCATCGAATCCATTTCTCATTTTAAAGATCAGAGGTTGCCGATGTTAAATATACATAGGATTTTAGAAACGATTTTATTAGCCGAGAATGAAGCCTTCAGAATGATGAAAATAATGGTGGAGTAGATGTGGCATCTCAAAGGCGCACTTTTAACGTATATAATACATTTCTTTGTTTTTAATTTTAGTCATCCTCATTTAATAGGGTGGAGGGGGGGGGGGGGGACGGTTTGTGCTCCTGTCACGTTTCAAGTAAAGGAGAATTTAATCCAAATAGATTGTCTAAATTCAGAAATCTTTGAAGTGCTGTCACTAACAGTCTTAATATTTGTTGAAGTTTTAAAATGGTCTCATGCCGGCACGGGTTCTTTTTCATAGAGCAGCCGGAAGTTTTTTTTTTTTTTCTTTTTTTTGTGATAACGAAGTCCATGTTTGAAATTAAAAGTTCAGTAGGCTAGGCTGAAATGCTTTTAAACCCTACAGTGCCCGTTAGTAGGAGAAAAATAAATGAATAAAATAGAAAATTCTGAAAGTCTCCCACAGCTCGTAATGAAATTGGAAATATATTTGCGGCACGGGATATAAGAGGAAAATCTACGGATGAATTATATAGCATTTCATTACAGGAGAGACAAAGAAATCATCTATCTCAAGTGGTAACTGATCGAAGGAGGAATTTTTTTTTTTTTTTTTTTTTTTTAACTGAAGGGAAGAATCATGCTTTGTATGCTATCAGGATATTTGATCAATCTTGGCCTGTGTTTGCCCTAAGGGAAACTTTAGACTGTAAGAGTTTATAATTGTATTTTGTTGTTGATCCTCCCAAAGTAAAGCGATCAATCAAGTTGAAGCTGTAAAAGCTCAGGTGGAGGACAGGGATAGTTGAAAAGTTCGGTCGTTAGATGTAAGACGGACGAACAGGGAGAGGAAACACATTAGTAAGACAAGCAACAATAATTGTCCTCCGTGAAGATTAACAACTACTTAGGCTGTTTACTATGGTAGTCGGCGAGGAGCTAGTTCTATGAAAATTATAGACAGTATTTGTCCCTTTGGAAAGGTATATATTTGTGCTTCTCTCGTGATATAATCCGCAGATTGGCCGAGGAATATCTTGTGTAGTTGGGGGGAGCGACTTAATAAACGATTACATCGCTGGCAGCCTCTGAAGCTTCCAAGGAAAAGGTTGAAGGGATAATGGGAGCAGTTGTGGAAGGAGGAATTGAGGCCGGAGATAAGGGGACGGGGTTAAGGATGTGGGTAGGAGCAGGTGTGGACGATGGTTGAGGACGTGATGTCTCTTTACAAGCTACTAATGTGTTTTCCACGGGTCTTAGGGATTAGGTGGGAGGAGGTAGAGGGAGGGTGGTAAGATTCAGCTGATGTCGTCCCACCATTCTATGCACTTTTACGATGGTGGAGGGCAAGCTTTGTCGATATAGAATCCGTTAGGATGCTGCCTTTTCTTCCTTGAACGGGTCAGGGCTTTCATACTTCCAGTTATTGCAGACAATCTAAGTAAACAACGGTATAAATGGTCAGCGCTCAAGCTGGGAACTACGAGCAGTACGAGACTGCGGAAGACGTAATAACTGACCAAGAGGTTTTTTACTTGATGCAAGACCCCATTCAATCTGATGTTATTGTTTATGATTAAGCTGGCGTTATACCGTCCCGCGCTCTTTCTCACAGAGCAACCTGTAAGACTTGTAAGCTGGTTTAACAACCTTTTTGCTTTATCTTGTGGATGGAGAAGTACGTTAGTGACTCGAGATCCTAGTAGTGATTCGTCAAAGGGTTGAAAATATGAGCCACTCTTAGGTGGCGAAGATTTAGATACAGTGTGCATATAATAGAAGTAGATATGTGGTTAAATATATATTGAGATTACCATACAATAACATAGCAGTTGCATAAAATTATATGCAATTCTATGAAATCTTTTGTACGTATGTTTGAAAATGACTTACAAAGAAGTTATAATCTATGGAAAAGTTGCCTTTTTGATAACACATGTTATTATTATGTTTAAAATATCATTATCTCTATATGTATATATGTTTATATAAATTATTTACGCGTTTAACTATTAAATTTGGAGGCATATATGCAGATGCCAACAACTAGTT
Organism: Macrobrachium nipponense; assembly: GCF_015104395.2. NCBI lineage: Eukaryota > Metazoa > Arthropoda > Malacostraca > Decapoda > Palaemonidae > Macrobrachium > Macrobrachium nipponense. The sequence goes on from NC_087201.1 coordinate 115,837,769, forward strand.
TCCATTCCTGGGTCTTGTTGGACGGAGCCTCAGCGACTTGAAATAGGATGTTACTTGGGTTTCCCTGGGAGTTTTTTGTTCCTTGATGGCGTTCCTGTCTGGTCCCCATTCTTTCGCGTTTTTTTTCTCCTACAAGAAGGGAGTTTGTGATCCGACTTTTGCTGTATATTTAGTTTTTTTTTTTTTTTTTTTTTTTTTTTTTTTTTTTTTTTTTTTTTTTTTTTTTTTTGGGGGGGGGGGGGTTGTAGCGACGCATACAGCTTTGGTTTTTAAAAGGTGGCCTTAGTTGTTCCCACTATCAGTGACCTAGTTTCCTTCGATTCCCCTGTTGGTCACTTGGTTAGCATGGGACACCTCGGAAGGGTCGTTGTATTGGAGGATGCCCGATGTAGTTTTTGCTGCAAAGGTTAATAAAATATTTTTGAGCCTTACCAAAAAGAAACAAAATATCAACCGGTTGCTTGCTAATCACTACCGCTTACATGATTATTCACAAATTCTCTTGCCTGATCTGCGTCTTCACACGTTCCACAGTATCCAGAACTGCTCCTTGCACGCTCAGCAAGAAGAGAAGAACTTGTCCATTCTGTCACATGTGCGCCGTCTGCCCTTTAAAATTTTGCTATTTGCAAGCAAAATCTTAGAGTGGACGAAAGAAAACCGGGCCTGATAAGTAACTTTATCTGTAAACGAACAAAAAAGAAAAAAACGGTTTAAAACACGCTTTTATGAAAATGCACTAAAAAGTGAAAAATATAGATTTTTTGAGAGACCAGGATTTTCTTGCAATTAATCATTTCTACAAAAATAAAAGTGAGGGCACCAAACATGGAAAGAAAAGCTACAAGAAAAGAAATGTATTTCTTTATCTCGTACTATTTCCTTCCATAGTTGGCACTAATACTTTTATTTTTGTAGACATGATTAATTGTAAGAAATCTGGTGTCTCAAAAAAAGATTTTTAAAAACTTTTTGGTGCATTTCAATAAACACGTATTTTAAAAGAAACTTAGTTTTTTTTATATATATTATGCTTTCTAGTTTAGACAGAAATTGTAACCGATTTATAATTATAGCTAATGAAATTAATATCCTTTCGAGCCAAGCCAAAGAAGGATTGAAAAGTCCGTAGAGTTATTTATCGATTCAAGAAGTTGTGACAAATCCTAAGAGTTTCATACAAATTCTGAGATACTGGGAGAGGTCACTGTAGGGTCACTAGAGGTCACTGCTGACCCACTGATCATATAAGGCTGTATTGTCACTGGGATTGAATAACCATGGAAAACTTCAAGTCTATCGGACAAAAGGAAGTGGTCATAAATTGAGTTACAAGATTTGACCAAGACAAAGAAATATACACAAAAGCAAGCTTAATAAAAGTGTATAAAAATATAACCCTCAAGGTCGCCCATGGAGAGATGGTCAGAATACTAGTTGAGGAATTCACTCTTGACTAGCTGCTGAAGTGTCCTGCTAAATTCATACTGAACAGGGACAGCACAGAAAGCAACCTAGATAAGGATGGCCAGAAGCACTTACTGTCGACAGAGAAGTGGATACCATTTACCGCCTAGTTTGGATGACAGACTTATCTGCCCTTCGTATAGTCAAACTACTGTTTGTTCGTCTTGAGGTTGAGCAAGCTGTTTACTACTTGGAGTACCACAGCTGTATACTCTGAACAGACGTGGATGAGAGTAAGCCCCCTAGGACATTTTTGGTTGGTTTCCAAACAATCTCTACAGAAGATGATTAACCCAGCATGAGACAGGGGATCAACACTTAACTTGAAACAAGAATATAAAGAAGGCAGTGGAAACGCGCTGGTTGTCCTCCTCCCTTCCAACAGTGATCACGTGCCATCTGCCTTTGAAATTCTGAGATTGTTATCATGTTAGACTATTTGAAAAACGGTATACCATTAAAATACCATTGTAATGGTGATAGTTTGTAGCAGAATTGAGGTAGTTGCGAAAAGAACCTAAAGTGAAATGAGAGGTAAAACGACAAGTGGAGATGCTTTTGTTCTGAGAGAGTGTAACTATAATACAGTGCAGGTAGCAGTGGCCGAATGAAGCATCTGTGCGAGGGTAGCGAATGTAGTGATACGTGTTCCTTGCTCCCCAGACCTAGCAATCTGGTGTCTATCTTCTCCCTTAGCTGCAGCTCCACGCGTTCGGCCAGTCTTTTGAGAGCAATGATGAAATCATCCATGTCGTGAAGGAGTCTTTCTTGGCCCAGTATTCAAACCTCATTTCGTGAAGGCTTGGCACCGCAGAACATGAATAGATTATTGCCATTGACTTTGAGGGAGAAGACGTTGAGTAACCCATACAAGACCAAAACTTCTCTGATCTGAGTAAAACAGAGAACTTACCAAGATACCCTTATAAACCAGGTGTATTGTTACTTCAGATTTCGTAATGATCGGATATCACT
>NC_087201.1:115842710-115865210 GCF_015104395.2 Macrobrachium nipponense
TACCATTGCTGATGAGCGCAATCTTACTAATACAGTGCCTGTTCCAAAGAGTGGTATATTGGCAGACTGCAGTAATTGCAGGCCAATCTCTATTTTTTCTGTGCCCTCCAAAGTTGAAGACCTTTTTTTGCCCACTTTACTGGTATGTGGCACCTAAAGGATTGTTGGCAGGTGAACATTTTTAGTCAGAGGGGAGGCCCACCGCCAATAACTGGAAACTGCTGCCTTGCAGGTGGACTGTTTTTTAGTCAGAGGCGAGGCCCACCGCCAATAACTGGAAACTGCTGCCTTGCAGGTGGACTGTTTTTGTTCAGAGGGGGCAGAGGCGGACGGCCCACCGCCAATTACTGTAAACGGCTGCCTTGCAGTTGCACGATTTTTTTAGTCAGAGGCGAGGCCCACCGCCAATAACTGGAAACTGCTGCCTTGCAGGTGGACTGTTTTTTAGTCAGAGGCGAGGCCCACCGCCAATAACTGGAAACTGCTGCCTTGCAGGTGGACTGTTTTTTAGTCAGAGGCGAGGCCCACCGCCAATTACTGGAAACGGCTGCCTTGCAGGTGAACATTTTTAGTCAGAGGCGAGGCCCACCGCCAAAAACTGGAAACTGCTGCCTTGCAGGTGGACTGTTTTTTAGTCAGAGGCGAGGCCCACTACCAATAACTGGAAACTGCTGCCTTGCAGGTGGACTGTTTTTTAGTCAGAGGCGAGGCCCACCGCCAATAACTGGAAACTGCTGCCTTGCAGATGGAGGACTATTTTAGTCAGAGGCGAGGCCCACCGCCAGTAACTGAAAACTGCTGCCTTGCAGATGAACCTCTTAGTCAGAGGCGAGGCCCACCGCCAATAACTGTGGTTGATGACAGCAAGGGCATGGGGTCGTAAAAACTCCTTTGTCAAACGGTAAATCATGCCTGATGTAGTAAGGACTAAGGCAACCGACCCCTTAATGTAAGTATAACGGTGGGAACGAAGAAGATCAATTATTTATTATTCATAATTAATTTCAGTCTTTTCCTCTCTTATTTTCATTGTAAGTGAAGCAATGTTTTGTCTTCACATTACTTTTTCGATTTTCTTTCTTATCGCTATTACCGTCTCCTTACGAAGGAAGAGTGAGTTTAATATCTCAATATAAACACAGGAATAAATACGATAATTTTTTTATAGGTAAATTTGACAAACTCTTTGGGAAACGTTTTTCAATTTGAACATAATTTCTAAAAGAATTCATTTACAATCTATGATGAACATGATATAGATTTATACAGTTCTGCCATTATGATTTAAATTTTCTTTCTTTATTTTATTTAGAAAGACAATGAATATAGTTATGGCAGAAAAGCCATAATTATATTTCTCTCAGTGCACAGTTACGGGAATGTTGTGACTCCAATACGCAGTATCAAATCACTGAATCATGGGGTAAGAGAATGAAATTGAATCAATCTTTGGCCTTGAAATGATAACGGAGCTTACCTGGCAGGAGGTTGCCAAGGTTGTGGTGGGGCGATTGTGCGTAGGACTCGTTGAAGACGCTCCGCCTTTTAAGAAAGGGATGTTACCAGCGTAGAAAGAAGAGCAGAAAAGGATACTGCTTAAGAAGACGTAGACGACTGCGACGCTTAGCTTAGATCGGGGGAGTCTGGAGAGAGAGAGAGAGAGAGAGAGAGAGAGAGATGGGGTGGAGGGGGGTTGTTCAGTCGGTTTACTATTAGCGCTCCCTCCACGCGACCTTGATGGCTGGAGATAATTGAATTCGGGCTCCACTCGCCTTGCCTCAACATCAGTTGGTGGGAAAGAATTTCTTTTTACCGCTCTACACCAATTCCCTACGCGCTGTTGGCGAGTCGGGTGGTGGGAAGTAGGGATAGGAGTGTGGGAAACCTTGGGTATCGATTGATTTTTTCTGCCCTGTGATTGTCGAATTCAGTCGCAGATTGAGTTCTTATCGGTTTGGAAAAGAGACACATTGGGAGGCGATTGAAAGGAGTAGAGTAAGGATATGTAATGTTCAAGTGTATTTGATTTTTATTTAATAGAAAGGTGTTTCTATTTTAGAAAAGTTATTTCTAATTTTACAAATGCACAGCAACATCCAGATTAGGGGAGTTGCTTAGATGTGTGAAAATGTATATCTTTATCATCTTCCAGTTGTACTTTGTATTTGTATATCTATACATACATACAAATATGCATAAATATAAGTATTTCAAGCTGCCTAAAAGAATGACTTTCATATGTGGCTTGAAAATAAATGACCACTTATTCCGAGAAAATATTTTTTTTTTTATTATTTAACGGCAGCATTATATATGTGTCAGGTGTTTCTGAACTTCCAATTTCTGTCATCAGCTGAGAGTGATTGCAGAAGGATTTCTGTTGTAGATGAAGCTGGCATTATACCATTGCGGTCTCCGGCTCCTGAGACATTCCATAAAAGAAATGCCGTTTTCGTTGGTGTTTGTTGTTGTCGATTGAACTCGCTAAATTCTAGACTAGAATGTTGCTTCTATGGAAGGGAAAACCTTGTCGTAAAAAGCAATGAAAGACAGAAGGGATTGCAACTACTTTGAACCCTGTGGTACCTTTCAATATGAGCAATATGCTTCTAGCAATGAGTTCTGGTGTAGTTATAACAGTTTTGTAGGAAGGGAAAAAATGTAGAAACTGATAAGGTCATGATTATGATTATGCAATGGAAATCGAGGAAGGAAGAGTTAAGGTTGATTGCTAATGGAAAAAAAGTACATACGACAATATTCAATTGAGTTCGAGAGTTAGCTTAAATTGAAAGAAAGGAATACTAGTGTACTTTTGCTCGATAAGAAATTAGAGGGCTGAAAAGGAGAATGCGAAATGAAACAGCAGCACTATAAATCTAAGATATATTTCTACCAGGTTTCAGTAACCAGCTGAAATCTTGAAAACCAAATATTATCTGCTGGGTAAAAATGCACAATTTTGCTGACACTTTTGGGTCATGTATAAAACTGAAATAGTTATATTTAAGAAAAAAATATTGATAAGGATGGTTTCTGAGATAGTAGGCCTTCCCACAATAGCCACTTAAATGAGCAAAATAACTACCTTTTCTTTGAATATAATTCCTTAATAAATTATTTTTTTTAATGGAGCATTCTTCTAGTAGATAATTACCATTCTACTGTCACTCTGAACTAACTAAAGGAAATGAGAGTTCGTAAAGTGCATGGCATAATTGCACATACTCGTATATAGTTGCTTAATTGAAGCTCAAGAAAGACTTTTTAAGGAAATGACATACTCTTAAAAACCTTTTGGAATGCATAAATAATGAGGCTCTTCCAAGTACGGTGGAGTTGATGTAATTAACTTGGATTTTGGAATCACCATATTTTAGGAGCAAAGAAAATCGAGTCCTAACAGTAGATTTTGAAAAATGAGTTTCTTTAAGCTACAATATAGACTGATATAGTGTGGGACTCTTAAAGCTTAGTAGCATATTTGAAAAAATGGGATTCTACAAGCAGTAAACATATTTGGAAAAATGAAAATGGTTATGTAAAGCGTAAGAGAATAAATGAAAATCTGATTCCTTAGCTTAAACCGTAATAGACTTTGGTACACAACGAAGTTTTTTAAAACCATAACACACTTTGAAAGACAACGTGGTGTTCAACCCACAATAGAAACAGACACACACACACCCACACACACGCAAGTGGCATTCTTCAAGTCACAAAGCCCAGTGAACTGTTGGTTTTTTCTTAGTTCCACCTTTAAAGCTTTGTACACTATTATTATTATTATATTTGTGTTGTTTGTGGATCTCTCTTTCTGCCCACCAACTCCAATTTCCTCTTTTCACTGTGGAGACTGCTGAGTGGCCTGAAAGTACCGCCGTTTGGTTGGATAGCCTAAATTTCAAACGTCTATCAATAGGAGTTCTTTAAACTAGATTAATTAGCGCCTCAGTGGCGTGGTTGGTATGGTGTTGGCGTCCCACCTCGGTGGTCGCGGGTTCGATTCTCGGCCATTCCACTGAGGAGTGAGAGATGTGTGTTTCTGGTGATAGAAGTTCACTCTCGACGTGGTTCGGAAGTCACGTAAAGCCGCTGGTCCCGTTGCTGAATAACCACTGGTTCCATGCAACGTAAAAACACCATGCAAACGAAAAAAAAACTAGATTAATTGAATGTAAATGGTGCTCTTTAAACCGCATTAGTTTGAGTATAAATTAGGTTCCTTAAACCCAAATAGGATTTAAATAGAGTTCTTTAAACCACATTATACTTTGAGAAAAAAAAAGAGAAAATGAAGCTCTTTAAACCTCAAAAGTCTGTGAAAGGAATGAATTTCCTTAAAAATTGTCTTAAGCAACAATAGACTTTGAAAGGAAATGCAGGTGATGTTTAAACCACAAGACTGAAGGACAAGTGGGCGCTTTAAACCACAAAAGACTGTGAAAGGCAATAATGTTCATTAAATCAGAGCAGACTTTAAAAACAAAAGACAATGAAAGAAACCATAATAGGCTATGAAAGGTTTTGATGTCCTTACCCACCATAGACTTCGGAAGATGTGATGCTCTTTAAACCACTTCTGTTTGTAAAGAAAATGTGGTTCTTTACAGCAAAGTTTACTTTTTCACTTGGTAACTTGAAAGCGCCTGTACTGGAAAGGTACATGAAATAAATGAACAGCATTTTTCAGTTTTCCTTACCCGGGGAGTAACCTTACAAACTAATTTGTTGCTCTTCTTCTTTTTGCTGTTGTTGTTCTTGTTTGGGGCGGGGAGGGGGTTGGCTAGAAAAGGTTCATGAAGAGCCTAAAAAGGTCTGAAAAGGTGTTTTGCGTTGAGTTATAGACACAGGAATTTTAGGATAGGCTATATATGATTTACTTATTAGATTGAAATTGTAAAAGATAAATAATGTGCACGTTAAACAGCACAGAAAAATTATTTCTGATGAAATATACCATAGGTATTTTAATTTTCGTTGGTGAAACAGGGCTCTATTTGACCATAGATTTTAGCACACTTTAATTTATTTGGTTTACTGAATTTAGAGGCTATGTTTCTGTTCAATTATTATGTGTGTCCACTTATAACTGAGAATATAATGCGGCGTCTAGTGTGAAAGTGGTCTAACCCTAAAAAATGGTGGTTTGGAGTTATGGGCGGGAATGTGTTGTCCGTAGATTCAAAACCTTGTATTGATGTCGGAAAAGGCAAAGGTGAACATCCTGTGTGGTTTACTAAGGTCTAAAATAGCGTGTTTTGGTCTAACAAGAGGTGCAGACTAACTTTAGATTGGGTGTGAAAGTGTTCTAACCCGAGAGCGAACGCAGCCACGCCGTCTCAAACTGCTTTCTCACGGACTTTAAACCATAGTAGACAATCGTTTTCCATTCTCTTTTTTCTCTTTCTCTTATTTTCTCTATTTCTCTCTATTTTTATCTGTTTCTCAATTTCTCTCTCTATTTTCTCTTCCTTATATTTTTTTTTTACATTTTTTTCTGATTTTCCCTCAATTTTTAATTTTTCTCTCGATTTTTCTCTTTCTCTCTTTCTCCCGATCTGAGTCGCGGGGGTGTCGCTGATGTTTTAGGTAAGTGTGGATGTTGATAATGTTAATAATGTAAAGCAGTATTTTTTTAAAGCTCAACAGTGATAACAATATAATATTTTTCAAATGAACAAATTCGTAAAAAATCAGGAATTAGGCACAGCAACATAATTTTTTTTACAGAACGCTTCATATTCCATACAATCTTTAAAGATGAACCTAAAACCATGACTTTCTGGGAAAAAATATTGGGGAGGCGGTAATTAAAAATATCCGATCGTAACCCCCAAAATATATATATATATATATATATATATATATATATATATATATATATATATATATATGAATTAAGTCTGGTGACTACTGCAACGGATGCCTTTTTTCTCTGACCGCGATTAACACGGGGACAATCAACCTAGGTAATCAGATACAAAAAAACAGGGTGTCGGCTGAAGGCCACAGACAAGTTAATGGAAAAATCGTAAGGAAACTCCAGAGTTGAATTTACAGGGGAGTGTATTTACACCTTAACGTTACTTTACTGAGTTCAAGGCACCAATAAGGATGCTAATGACCCTCACATAATGCCAAATACTGGAATAATTGCTGTGAGCTTCTTCACGTGGGGGCACACAGGCACGTGAGTCCAGTCGAGGAGCCAGACGGATGCTCCGCATGGCCAGGGCGTTGGTTTATCAGGTGTGACCTGACTCGAACTGGGTTTTGGGAGAAAGTGAGGCAGAATTTCCCGCGTCGCCCCCTTTTATTACCTGCATCGAGCGATAGAGGGCAACACAGGCGAAAGAAAAAAAGAAACATGAGATGCGTCAGTGAGAGAAAAGAAAAAATATTAGATGCGTGTGGTTTTTAACGTTACTGTACATGGAAAAAGCAAAGGGGATTTATAATATATATATATATATATATATATATATGTATATATATATATATATATAATATATATACATATATATATATATACATATATATATATATATATATATATAGATATCTATATATATATATATATATATATATATATATATATATACTATATATATATATATATATATATATATATATATATATATATATATATATATATATATACTATATACTATATATATATATATATATATATATATATATATATTATATATATATATATATATATATATATATATATATATATATATATATATATATATATAGTTTATAAATTTATTACAAACTTGGTTGCATGAAAATGTAAGCTAAACATATAATGTGATGTATAGTAGTAATACATTGCACCAATGTATTCGGTAGTAATCAGTAATTAACTTTGACCGCTAATTACTCAAAACTAACGTCGGTCACTTTCGCACTACATACCTGATGTGGACGTGTTTAATTTTTGCCCTTTTTATTCGATCCTTGATGTTAGTATGAGTGGTACTAAGTAAGAGTATTGATTATGAAGACCACTGCACGTTAATTTAGGAATATAAGGTTTACAACTTATGAGTGAGTGGAAAATCTTGCACTCGTCCCGAGTAAGTTGGAGGTCGGATCACGCCATGTTCAGCTTCTCTGAAGAGCGCCATCATACCGGCCAAGTCCAGAGCGTCATGAATTTGCTGGAAGGATAGACGGCGATGATGTCGCTATTAATGGCATGATCGAAGGCGAACTTCTTTGAATAGATTATCCAGTTTAGAACAAGTTTAGATTGATGTCGGTGACTTGAGCATCGCTTCTTCCAGGGACCGTTTCGGGTAACTTTCCTCGTTAGACTGTTATTGAACGACCATCACTTGGAGCACCTTTCTTTTCACCGTGTCTTCATCATACTACTATTCTTCTCCTGTATTTTCGTTTTCGGTTTCTTTGTCTTTTTTCGTGTCCTAAATTCTCTTATGACTTGTTAATGGATTTGTTTTGGTGTTTGGTTTTATATTGTTTCGATTAATATTTGACTTGTCTTGTAGAGAATATTCGAATGAGTTCTTTGGAACAGACCATAGGATTTTTGGCGCCGCTGTCTTTGTACTGATGCTTTACTTGCCTTTTTGTAAAGTTCATTACATTTCTCCTAATCACTTCTTTTCAATAACTTTCTTTCTGATTCTTAACATCTATATTAACACTTAGTGCCTTTTACTTTTGGTACTTTAATAATGTCTTAACTTGTGGGATGCATGATTTTGTCCGGACTTGTTGATACTGGTAATTTTTGTTGATTAAAAAGTTTTTGCATTGTTGGTGTAAATGGAAGCTAGGTGAATTAAGAACGTTTACCCAAGGTCGGAATTGATATATTTTCATATATGTACCGAAGGGGAATTTTTAGTTGATAATAATTTCGTCCCCCCATGGGATCGAACCACCGTCCAGTGGACGGGAAATGAAATCGAGTCGGCCAGCAGAGAGGCTATAAGTTTATATCGATGCTGACCATTACAAATTATCAACTAAAAATTCCCCTTCGGTACATATATGAAAATATATCAATTCCGAGGTAGAGCGAATTAGATATTAAAGGACATTTGTAGCTCGAATGATTTATATGAATCACGGTGATGTGTTAAGTATTCATAGCAAGGCTACGTCGGTCAAAGGCTAGCATGGTTGAGGGGGTTTCATATCGATTCTAATTACGAAAACACCGAGATCGACGGTGATTTGTTATGGTCAGAATAGATATAAACTTATAGCCTCTCTGCTGGCCGACTCGATAGCGTCACTGTCCGTTTCTGATTTCGTTTCCCGTCCACTGGACAGTGGTTCAATCCCATGGGGGAGGACGAAATTATTATCAACTAAAAATTCCCCTTCGGTACATATTTGAAAAATATATCAATTCCGAGGTAGAGCGAATTAGATATTAAAGGACATTTGTAGCTCGAACGATTTATATGAATCACGGTGATGTGATAAGTACTTCATAATATAATATATATTATATATAATATATAATATATATAAATATATATATAGATATAGTATATATATATAATTATATATATATATATATATATATATATATATATAATTATATAATATTTAATATTTATAATATGAAACCCTCCAGGGGATGTCTCCATGATACAAAGGAGTAAAAATGACATTTGTTCCAAGAAACGTTTCGCACATGAAATTCTCTGTGCATCATAAGTCTGTGAAAGATAAAGACACATTTATAAATAAAATACAATAAATACAGAATATTGCTGTAACCTCGTTCTATTACTACTATGAAAGTTAATGTACTACTGATTTGGTGTTCACTTGGAAGCTGAAGAGATGTACCGAATATACCTTTTCAAAATTGTTTCAAGACTGAAAAACAACGAAAGTCAAAGGCCAAAATGGCGATATGAAGCTAGTCAAAACAAACATTCCTCAACCCAACATTGCTAAAGATTATATAGTCGCGATACACATTGTGGAACTACGACGAACTCTCACTTTATTTTAGCAGTTGTGCAGTAAAATATGTAAAAATAAACGCATATTAAGGTTACACACACTTGCATACAAAGTAAACAGAAAAACAAAACACACACACACATACACACACACATATATATATATATATAATATATATATATATATATATATATATATATATATATATATATACATAATATATAATGACCCAAGGGTAGTTAAATGGTCAGGATGTTTGACATGGTCTATTATGGAAAACTCTTCTTTTTGTACCAGAGAATAAAGCTACCTGAATTTTCCAACATCAGAAATCATGCCTTTCATTGCAAAATTGAAGTACAAAAAGAACAGTTTTCCATAATAGACCATGTCAAACATCCTGACCATTTAACTACCCTTTGGTCTTTATATATCAAGAGGCTTGTTCCCTTCCTTAACGGTAATACGCCCTCAGCAACTCTGTTCCCGGCATAGTTGAAGTCGTTACTTTTAACTTGTCTTAGTTCATTCCATCTTCTCTCCTCACAATGAACGGTTGGTGTCGAAGCAGTCTCTTTTAACCTGTTTTTTACTTTGTTCTTTAATGTAATTTTAAGACTATTTTTTAATATATGTGAATTCCTGTTTTTTGCGCTTTTATTGTGTTTTATTTATAAAAGTGTCTTTATGTTTTACAGACTTATGATGCATATCTTTTGCAGACTTATGATGCACAGAGAATTTCGTGCGCGAAACGTTTCTTGGAATAAATTTGTCATTCTTACTCCTTGTATCATGGACATCCCCTGGAGGTGTTATATGTGTATTTACTGATCTGCTATATATATATATATACATATATATAATATATATATATATATATATATATATATATAGATATATATATATAGACATACATACATACATACATACATAACATACATACACATATATATATATATATATATATATATATATATATATATATACATACATACATATCTATATATATACATATACAGACTCAGTGGCGTGGTTGGTTTGGTGTTTGCTTCTCACCTCGGTGGTCGCGGGTTCGATTCTCGGCCATTCCATTGAGGAGTGAGAGATGTGTATTTCTGGTGATAGAAGTTCACTCTCGACGTGGTTCGGAAGTCACGTAAAGCCGTTGGTCCCGTTGCTGAATAACCACTGGTTCCATGCAACGTAAAAACACCATACAAATATATATATAATATATATATATATATATATATATATATATATATATATATATATATATATATATATATATATATATATATATCAGCAATAAGTCACCAAACAGCACGTGACAAAATATGTACGTAAATAGCCACATGAAAGGTGAAGAATCAAAGACCAGGTACCAAGCGCTTTCGTGTATTGCGTACACTTCTTCGGGGTAAAAAAAAAAAAAAAAAAAAAAAAAAAAAAAAAAAAAAAAAAAAAAAAAAAAAACAAGTGTACGCAATACACGAAAGCGCTTGGTACCTGGTCTTTGATTCTTCACCTTTCATGTGGCTATTTACGTATATATGTATATAGATATATATATATATTATGTGTGTGTGTGTGTACGTGTGTTTTGTTTTTCTATTTACTTTGTATGCAAGTGTGTGTAACCTTAATGTGTGTTTATTTTTATAAATTTTACTGCACAATTGCTAAAATAATTAGCACCAAGTTTTACATCACTAAATAGAGAGTTCGTCGTAGTTCCACAGTGGGTATCGCGACTATGTAATCTTTAGTAATGTTGGGTTGAGGAATGTTTGTTTTGACTAGCTTCATATCGCCATTTTGGCCTTTGACTTTCGTTGTTTTTCAGTCTTGAAACAATTTTGAAAAGGTATATCGGTACATCTCTTCAGCTTCCAAGTGAAAACCAAATCAGTACATTAACTTTCATAGTAGTAATAGAATTTAGAACGAGGTTACAGCAATATTCTGTATTTATTGGCAGTAAATTAGAGAAATTTTTTTGTTTAGCTTCAACTCTTTTGACCTTTTATTTTTATTTGCTTTCTTCCTGAAGATACTGCGGAAACGGACAGCTATTCGGCTTTAAGTTGTCACCATATATCACTGTCCTTTCATGATAGTGATACGATCGAAGAATAATCTTGCCAAAGTCACGTATATTGTGTCATATGTATTGCATACACTGAATGCACGTATACAGCTTGCATTTTATATAACAAAGTTGCGTATACATAAACAATAAAAGCAGTATAAAAGGGCATAAGTCTTTCCCAGATTTTGTGGTATGTCATGTAAAGTTATGTTGGTTGATGGGAAAAAAACAAGTTAGATTAAAATTTAAAGAAATCGTTCGAGTAATTCCATGGGCTGTAATTTTGTTTGAAATATATTCTCATTATGTCTAAAATAGTAATGAGGAATTAGTCTGACTTAACGGGGCAATGAAATATTCACGCTAGAAGGTAGGAATATCTCGGTATTGGAAAGGGGGCGGGGGTAGGCGCTGTTAGTGCATCTCTGGTGGTGCACTGTAGGCATTGCATTACTTAAAGTCTTTGCAGCGTCCCTTTGGTCTCTAGCTGCAACTTCTTTCATTCCTTTTACTGTACCTTCGTTCTTATTTTCTTTCTTCAGTCTTACCTTCCATCCTGTTTAACAATTCTTTCCTAGTGCAACTGCTTTGAGGTTTTCCTTCTGTAACACCTTTCAGACCTTCTTACTGTCAATTTCCCTTTTGTGCTGAATGGCCTCAGAGGTCCCAGGACTCGGCATTTGACCTAAATTTTATGTTCTATTCTGCAACCCATTCCATTCCTTTGACTTTGCCTCGTTCATATTCTGTTTCTTCCATCTTACTTTCCACCCTCTCCTTGCAATGATTTCATAGTCACCGTTGAGAAGTTTTCCTTCTGTTACGCTTTTCAAGCCGGTTTACTCTCAGTTTCCCTCTCAGCGCTAAATGACCTTACAAATCCCAACGATTGGCCTGTGGCTTAAATTCTATATCCCAATCCTATTTCATATCAATGTAATATTGTTTATTATTTGGAATTTTTACATTTAACCATACTAGAAATAGCATTTGGCAGGGTTGCCGCCTCTAAGCCAAATTCCTTTTAATATTTTGCAATTTGGAGGTGTGTATCGGGAAATAAGGAAGACTGTAATAGTAAATTTGATAAATATTAAAAACAGGCTTGTATACATGGAAACAGACCATCCAGGTAACCATTTGTGATCGGGTGCTTTTTTTTTATTTATTATTTTGGGTCAAAGTTTGATGTCATTTTCATATCGTTTATTCAAGTGAGAAGAGTGGTATAAGCTGAATTCTTTCATACAGGCAATGCCTTTACTCTGGGGGTGATTGTGCATTTGCAATGCATGGCTGAAGTGTTCGTGGGATCTTATTCTTTTAGAAATTCTCAATAAATAAGAAAGTTACGGTATTATACTGCAAATACTTTTAAAAGAAATTACTTTTTTCTTTAACAAATGTATTTTATGTTCTTAGGCAATGTGCATGAATTTGCTGTAGTTCATTTGATAAATTTATCTTTAAATCGTGCAGATTTATATCAAGTTAGTAACATTGATTCTACTAATGGTATACGCGCGAAGTCTGTTAACTAAATTTAATTTTGTAAGGTTAAGGGGGCCAGTTTTCAATTTTCAGAACCTGAACGGGCCATGTATATTTTATCAGAGAACTTTGTTTTCGAAGGGGCCCTTACCGTGTCTCGATAAATTATTTATTTTTATTATAAAGGAATGTTCGGCCATTCAAGAACCCCAAATACTGTTAGATTTTGAGTGAGTGCTAAAAATCCCCTGCAGGGAGGTAGTCGCGTCAGAGCACCTCATGTAGTGCACTGTAGGCATCTCTTAAGGTTCTTTGCAGCGTCTCTTCGGCCCCCAGCTGCAACCCCTTTCATTCTGTTGACTGTACCTTCGTTCGTATTCTTTCCCCTCCGTCTTCCTTTTCATCTTCTCTTAACAGTTGTTTCATAGTGCAACTGTCAGTGTTTACCCCTGGCCCACCCTTCAAACCTTCTTTACCCTTGATTGATCACGGAATGACCACATAGGTTCCAGCGCTTGGCCTTTAGCCTAGATTCTCTTTTTCTATCTATCTACCCTTAGAAAATGCAGATATGAGGAATAAAGGAAATGTAGTCATTGTTATATTAGTTATATTTTGTCAAGACAATTCTATGATCATAGGATTCACGTGCGCAAGAAGGAAGAGAAGGCCAAAGCTTGACAGTTTTGCACTGAAAGATCGGTGGATTGCGGTTTTTATGGAATAACCTTGGGGTGTGGTGGCCTAGCCCAGAAGGGCGCCGAAATATAAAACGGGGACATATCATATAACAGCAAAGGAAATGACCTCATCTTTCATGTTGAGTGGTTTACCGTTGGGAAACGTAGGCCTGTTTTGACTCGGTTTGTTTTTCTACCTGTAAGAAATGTTATGAAAAATCGAATAATAATTTAGTATTGTTCCAGGGTTTATTTTGTATTTTTTGGAATGATAAACATGAATATTTGTTGTCATAATATTGGATAGAGTGATATTTACAAATATGTAAATGTCAGTAGCAACATCAGTAGTAGTTGTTGTGGTGGTAAGGCTGATATGGCAGTTTTATTTAGATGTAGCAGCAAGGCTAAGCAGCATGTCAGTAGAAGTACGCTCGTAAGAATCTCAAGTTTTAAACTGAGATTTGAAGTTCTCATGCCTTTCCGAAATTCTTTCGTCGACTTACTTGTCAGGTAGGAGAAAGAAAAATGACGGAATGAAGAAGCCGTAGATTAAAGCAGTTATCGAGCTGTAGGTTCAAGTAATTAACCTCTAGGTAATTAACTTCTTGTAATTACAAAGTGGAGTGAAAGTTGCTAAAAATCCTGAACTACAATCTCCCAACCATCGGATGGTAATTCCTCTGGGAAATGAAGGAAGTTATGTTAATCGACCAGATTGATGGCGCTCTTGATGACTTCGGTTTTTAATTTCTCTGTCCTTTTGATTAGTATTAATCTGGTTGGTTGATACTGATTAAGCTGGCCTTATGGTAATATAGGCCTTTGCACAATGGCGGCCCGTGAGTAACAGAGAGGTTTTGAAGTGAGAACGGCTTCTAGTGCGGACTTCCGGTGTTCAACCAGCCCAGGGGGTCTTGACTGATCAATGATCACCATGTGGGCAACTAATATTTCTATTTCCTTATGTGTGTGTGTGTGTGTTTTACGGAAATGATTTTGAAATGAGGAAATGACATTTTTGGTACTTGAGATGACTGTTAGTGGAATAGAATGGATGGTATGCACTAAAAGACTACTTTCAGAGGGCATTTAGATGGCATTTGCTTATAGTTGGATATAGTTGGTATTGAAATAGCATTGATTTATAATTGGGTATCTACAGGAGAGGCTAGGAATAGTTTCTTCTTGATTGTAGAAGGAAATTCTCACCCCAGGTGATTGCCCGTTTTGTCCAGGTATTACTGTGGTGGTGACTGTTTTAACATTGGTACAGAATTAATAATCAGGGGAAAAGAAGCATTCTCAATAATATCGAGTGGATGAAATGAGGTATGATAAACCCATAGAGTTTATTTACCGCTGACATTACAGAGGGAAGGGGAAGGGGTATGAGGGAAGGGAAGGGGATGGTGAATGGGTACGGGGTTGAAACTTACCCTATTATCAAGTTCGGTCAAATAATGGCCACCTGCCAAATTTGGTCTAGATTGGTCAAGCGGTTCGGATTTCTATAACGCACTAACTTACAAACATTCAAAACATTCCAAGTTTAATAGATATACATATATATATATATATATATATATATATATATATATATATAAATATATAAATAAATGTATATATAGTTGGGAAGTCGACTTTCTTTTAAACAACTTCTGTTGAAAATAATGGCTCATTCAGCTGCGTTGATTTTATACAAGACTTTCGCAAGTCTCCTTATTGTTGATTTTTCAGTATTGCTTAGATGTCGAGTCGAGTCTTTATTCACGAACGTGCCAGTCGACGAAACCCTTGACTTGATCCTCGATTGTGTCTACCGTGGTTCGTCACGCCCACCCTGAATATTCCTGAGACTTCTTACCCGCCCTCCTGGATATCTGTACAAAGAGGGCACCATTCTCCACCCACAGAGGGCACATGTACATGCAGAAGGACGGCGTTGCTGTGGGCTCCTCATTAGGAGTGCTGTTTGCAAACTTCTACATGGACATCGTGGAGGAGAGGCTCTTCGAGCGGATCCAGCGCCCCTAGAAATACGCAAGATATATCGACGACATCCTTGTGCAAGCAGACAGCGAAGATGAGGTTGCAGCCCTTCGTAGCACGTTCCAGCAGTGCAGCGTGCTGAATTATACTGTGGAATTCAGTACTTACGATCGGCTTTCCTTCCTCGATGCCGTTGTCACCAAGACAGAACACGGCCTTCGTACCCAGGATTACACGAAGGAAATAGACCTCGGGATGTGCCTCAATAGAGATATTGAGGGCCCTACCAGATTTAAGAAACAACCGTTAAGGCCTACGTTCGCCGGGCCCTTTCCCACTGCTCCATCTGGCAGGACACCCATAAAGAATTGGACAGAGCCTCCCATGTACTCGTCAACAACGGGTATCCCAATAGGCTCATCAACAACTCGACAAATGGTACTATGGCAATGCCGCACCACCTACCACCACCGCAAGAAACCATCAAACTATTACAAGGTCTTCATGCACTTTAAGTATCGAGAGGAGGAGGAAGCCATTAAGAAAATAATTTCGGAGCATGTCACCCTGAAAGAGGATGGCGTGAAGATAGTAAGCCTTGTCATTTATTACAAGAACGGGAGAACGCGTGACATTATAAGGAATAACCCTTCCCCGCCTGCACGAGACTCCTTGAAAAAAAGCAACGTAGTCTACCAATACCAATGCCCCTTCCGTGGATGCCCCGGAACTTATATTGGAATGACTACGATGCGACTTGCAAAGAGAATCTCGTCTCATGCTCAGCAGGGCGCTATTAGGCGCCATACCCCACCTGCCACAACCAGACTCCATCCCGAGACGTCTGCGCTTGCTGGAAGCGCTATTCATGAAAAAAAAACAACAACAACAACAACAACTCCCTAAACACGACACAGGAAGCCTTCCTCTTCCCCCGAAGAAGGAAACTGACAACAGCAGGAATGACGTCATAGAGCGAAGAGCCAATGAAAATGGAGCTCCCATGACGTCTACCAAGTGCTGAGACGATCAGAGAAACCATCAACTCCAGCAACTGTCTTGAGGCAGCGAGTAAGCAGCTAATAGCAGATAGTCGTGAGCGTACAGCCAATCAAAAATCAACATCCCGTTGCACCCCGCTGGCACCACTGGTACAAAACAATGCGGGGTTCCTGACAGCATCAGTCCAACTCCAGCCTTCGCCTGGAAGATGACCAGCAGAACCTGAGTCGAAACGTTACGAGAAATTAAGAAGAAATAACAAGAAAGAAAGAGAGAAACAAGATTGATGTATTTCTATGCAGTATAATAATAATAATTGGCTCTTGAATCCACCGTTTTTGACATGTCCTCCATTGGCACATTGCTTGTCAGTCTAAGCAATACTGAAAAGTCAGCAATAAGGAGACTTGAGAAAGTCCTATACAAAATTAAAGCCGCTGAATCAGCCATTATTTTCAGTGTCTTCTTGAAATTCCGATCTCTCTCTCTCTCTCTCTCTCTCTCTCTCTCTCTCTCTCTCTCTCCGGGGACATTTTAATTACGGAATCTCTCTCTCTCTCTCTCTCTCTCTCTCTCTCTCTCTCTCTCTCTCTCTCTCTCCGGGGACATTTTAATTACGAATAATTTCAAAGAATGTCAAAACAATATCCATAGTTTTTACAAAAAAGTTAGTCATATTAGTAATGTTGGATTTTTTTTTTTTTATTCTTTTCAGTTCCATGATATTATTCAGCTGAGAGTTTTGGTTCACCTCCAGTTCAAACGTTGCTACTGTGTGTAAGAGGACATTCAATGCACAATTTTGATTTTCCGGTTTGATTTTTTTGTTCCTCTATCTCCACTAAATGGCTTTTGTGTGTGTGTGTGAATGAGAGAGAGAGAGAGAGAGAGAGAGAGAGAGAGAGAGAGAGAGAGAGAGAGAGAGAGAGAGAGAGAGAGAGAGAGAGAGAGAGAATGTTTCTATGGCTGGCGTGAAGATGAAAATATTGGAATATAAATTTGAGAGCCATTAATCATTTGATCAGAGCAGTTTTGGGGATATACCATCTAGGGCAGCAAATGAAAGAAGTGATGCAGATGAGAATTGGGAGATTTATCTGAGAATTTTTAATTGTTGCACTGATTATCTTCTTTCTAAGCTTTTATATATTAGATTCAGGTTGGTACGAGTAATATATTAGAGATTTTTGGTTAGGACAACTTCGGAAAGGTTTTAGAACCCTGAAGTATGGTGTGCGTGTTTGCTTTATTGTAACTTCAGATTATGTAATTTTGAGTTATGAACGATTTAATAATGGGAATAAGATTTTAAATGATCTAAGTAATTTAGTAAAATCATATAATCAGGAAGCAAAAATGGGTGCAGTGAGGCATATCGCAAAGAGAAGCTTCAGTGGGCAAGATGAACGGAGGCCTCTGGAATAGGGACGAATTTTCCAGGTTTATAAAGAACCTTTATCAAGGAACTTCCATTATCAATCTTAGATGGCGAAAGGTGGGTGTGGCTGATGATATCCGTTCTTAAGGAGGGAGGAGCATTTCATTGTATTTATTACAGGAACGTTTGTCCTCGTGATGGGATTGCGCTGTGTGCGGTCGCTCGCTTTGTGTTGGAACGATAGAACGAGGCTCCTTTTCTTAGAGCCCCTCTCTCTCGTGACATGATTGGATGTCATATGAAGTAACAGTGTAGCTATTTTTCTCTGTCATTTTCACAATGAGACTTCGTAAATATAATTGATGTCGTGTTGGGTGGGTAATTCTTTTGTGGGTTTTCATATTTTCATTTCAGTTATGTTATGTTATGTTTCATGATGGCAGCGTCATACAGTGTGACATTGGAGTGGGGTTTCATTTCTTTTTGCCAGTGATCAATAAATATTATTAATTTGCTTCCTTTTTTTGTAGACATTTGAAGCAGATGTAACGTTACATGGCTGTCATTTTCCATTTATTTGATTTGATGAGCTGAAGTCTATGAACTGGTATTATTTGAAGTGATATTTTTTTAAATTGAATCATTTGAAGTGCTTCCAATGTGTTAATATTCGATCCAGCCAGTGTCATTTATGTCTTATGGAGTGGCAATGGCATGGCACTTTCTTCTTGGAGTTTTCATCTCTTGATATTAATTAAACTCTTATTTATTTTCTTACAGGTAAGTGTTTATCAGGCATGACTCTGCTACCACTCTGCGTCATCTGTCAAGGTTAGTTGGTCGTGTGAGTACGTATGATTTGCTTCGCTGTAATGATATATTTATCTGTGCTGTATTCACTGGATCTCGTCATTTTACACATATATTGTAACCTTGCATACAAGAGAGGTAAGCATAAAAGTCCAGACATTTTCCTCCATAAGCAAGAGGAACGTATCGAAGAAAGATATTGGGGCGTTGCGTGCACAGAGCGCGAGAGGTAAGGAGAATTTATTATGTGAGTGGAAAATGGTATGGTGAGAAGAATGGACTAACGTCTCTTCGGATGGTTTGGAAATGGGGAAAGGCACACACACACACACACACACACAGAAAGAGAGAGAGAGAGAGAGAGAGAGAGAGAGAGAGAGAGAGAGAGAGAGAGAGAGATTTTGTACTCTGTGAAAAAAATATAATTGCTCAATGCACAAAAATTCCCACAAAGGTTTTACTACACTTCATTAAATAAGAGAAAAGGTCCCTTAAACGACTATATTCCAATTTATAACATTAAAAAGGAAATGGGAAGTAACAACCTATCAAAGTATTCTGCCCAATACCTAAATCGAGAATGTCGGATAATATATACGAGGCAGGAGGTGGGTCGAGACACCAGGTATAAGAGAGACCAGAGCAAAAAAAAAAAAAAAAAAAAAAAAAAATCTTGAAGGAAGGTGGGGGGGAGAGGTAAGGATAAGGGGGTAAGGGGGATAGTAGGAGTAGTTAGAGGGTATGGTATCATAATTACTAAAATACTGCACGGTAACAAATCTGAAGGATATTTTGGTATTTGATACGAAATAGGTTTTTTTTTATTTAGCCTCATTATTTACATTACATACATGGATCCATTGATGAAGGAGGAATGCTAGCAATTGACACTGCCGAATTCAGGTTCTGTGTTTAGAATCGATATCAGCCCACTTCAGCTAGGTTAATTGAAGGTTAATTGATACGTTTGTAACATCTGGCTTATCAAGAATTTTTTGTCACTTACACACGCGAGGCTTTTGTTATATTTACTGATGGTAGTCCCCAGTATCCTTTAATATCTAATTCTTCTTGGCAGATGTCACAAGGAGGCACATTTTGGTGCCCAAAGGCAAGATGTATCAAGAAATAGCGGTATCGTAATGGGCTCTAGCCTTAGGCGGGCTCAATGCGGAATTTTTCATGGGTTGCAATGAAGAAGCAGTTTTCAGAGGAAAGGAAACCGCCACCATTTACGTCCGATATGTCGACGGCACCTTTGTGAGGATCGTCGACGAGGATGCCGTGTCAGGGCTCGAGTACACTTTCTAGCCCAAGTCTGGTCTCTGTCTGTGCCTCACAATAGAGAGCAGTGATCATAAGCAGCTGCTCATCTCTGATTCGAACCCCCCTCCGAAATATCACAATGAGGGATAGTATGAAGAGACCGAGAAGTTAAGAGGGTCTCCTGGTTACACGAACAGGTTATATATATATATATATATATATATATATATATATATATATATATATATATATATATATACTATATATTATATTATATATATATACATATAATATATATCATATATATATATATATATATATATATCTATATATATACATATACATACTACATACATACATAATATATATATACATATATATATATATGATATATATACTATATATATATATATATATATATATATATAAGCGTGGTATATGCTGATGCACATGTACCATTTACTGTGTTAACACACCCATTTCTTTAATCTTGTAAATCCTCAGGCCTAAAACTTTGAAGGAAAAGAGAGAGGTCGTTGCTGTGCTGTTCCATTTTATTCTCCTTAGCCAGCAGCTGTTTCAGGTATTCACATGCGACCATCATTAGAGCTACAAAAAGGTGTTGTAGTGTTGTTGCAGTAACCTCTCTCTTCTCTCTCTCTCTCTCTCTCTCTCGCTTCTCTCTCTCTTCTCTCTCTCTTGTTGAATTTTGTTGATTAATGTGTGTGCATGTATGTATGTATGATTGATTATGTAGTGTCTACTGTTTTAAAGCACTATATATATATATATATATATATATATATATATATATATATATATATATATATATATATATATGTATGTAGTATGTATGTATGTATGTATGAGTGTTTGTTAGTGTGTATATGTATGTATATATATACACACACACGCACAAAGGAACGCATATTACAGAGCCCCCACTCCCCCCAAGTAAGGTTTTATGATATACTGACTTTGATGAATGTGCGCATAAATATTTGAATAAGAATGTCATTGTTCTTTCTGATTTATTGCAAGAGGAATGGTCTCATAAAAACGGCAAAAGAAACCCCGAAGGACTATTTGCGTGGAAGGGAGTTCTCTCATATTGTGACCCCCAACATGCAGTTGGGTGGAGGTGATGCTTTCGCTTTTATCTGTCTGTATATCTAAACCAAGGAGATGTTCGCAAGGTATTGAGATGGGTTCGGACGCGAATGTGGAACGAGGTTTTTCCTTTTTATTTAATCATGTCGTAGGGTAACATCTTTTCATTTGTTTTGTGATCTTGATACCGAGGTCTTAGTAGGAATATCCAACCCCTCTGACGTGAAGCTATCTTAGACTGTAAGATATTGTTTGGATCTCAACAGCTAACCAGATCTCATGTATAAAAATATACTTTTGAAGGAGTTGGTGCTGCCTGAGGTAACTTTTGTTCTTACATGAAAGAAATTTTATGATATATATATATATATATATATATATATATATGTATATATGTAATATATATGTATATTTTTTTTTTTTGTATATATGTATATATTATATATAGATAATATATGGTATAATATGTATATATATATATATATATGATTTATCTGTGTTGTGTATGTATATATGCGTGTATGTATGTAAAAGTTAGAAAAGTTAAACACTTAGTATTGCCCATCACGCCACGGCAGAAATACTTTTTTTCCTTTTAGATCATGGTGCTACCTACTGTCGACCTTGAGCATACGCTCACAGAAGCCCTAGTAAATTACCTTATCACGTGATATAGCAGAAAATTACTGTAGCCAAGTAATATACTTTATTTGTCACCGAGACATTATGGAAGGTAAATGTTTAGAACCCCCATTTCTACGGAGTGGGCGGTTAACTGGTATATTTGTACGTTTGTTCCAAAAGTCGTTGGCCAAATGGAATTGATGACAGCCTAGACATGTATATTGTCCAGTACGGAATTTGCTTCATAAAATAATATGAAAATTTATTTATAAATGATTCCAGAGAAGGTCTCTTGGATGTGCGTTTGGAATTATATAGGAAAAAAAAAAACTGTTTCGACATCGTCTTAAATGATACTGCAGCTGTAGCTCTAGCGAAGTTCTACACAGATCTGAAATACATGAGTGGTCATGAACGTCCCTTTTCAGAATCTGAGTCAATCAGACCGATTTTTTTATGATAAACTAAATAGTGTTTTTGAAAGAGATTAAGTTCAAATAAACAGTGCACGTTTGTGTTTCTGGGGTTGAGCGAGGCTTTGGTAATGTTTTAGGTGCGATGCATGTAGCATGAATATTTAAACATGAATTTCATTCTTTTCTCTGATTTATGGCAAAAATGTTAAGGTGGTTTATTGTCAGCAGCGTAAGAACACATTCTGGCTACTGTTGGTTCAGCAAGCTTCTTCATTCGTGTTGAGAAGGCAGGACAGTTTCTAGATCAAAAAGTCT
Organism: Macrobrachium nipponense; assembly: GCF_015104395.2. Taxonomy (NCBI): domain Eukaryota; kingdom Metazoa; phylum Arthropoda; class Malacostraca; order Decapoda; family Palaemonidae; genus Macrobrachium; species Macrobrachium nipponense. The sequence continues at coordinate 115,864,854 of NC_087201.1, forward strand.
AATTCTACTGAAATTTCTAGCTTGATATGTAAAATACCTCAAGTTATTTCGATCTTGTTTAGTATTTTTCTAAACTAAAAAGGTTTAAAAATGGTTGCAGCCATATATATACTTAACATAGAAAAAACTGAATGTGAACAATTATAGAAATCTTAAAATGAGTGCAAAAATAAATTTCACTATAAAAGAGTATGTACGAATTTTCTTTGAGAGTAAACGTGGACAGTGTGTCACTATACTCGTCGTTTTGGAATATTATGGATATTAAGAAACTGAAATTTGAAAATCATCAGTAAATTTCGTAGTAGTTTGATTTCAAGTTTTTCGAAAGAAAAGAACTTTTTATTCATCTTTACT
>NC_087201.1:115872710-115892710 GCF_015104395.2 Macrobrachium nipponense
TCCTCCTCCTCCTCTACCTCCCTTCCTCTCCTCCCCCCTGCCGGAAAAGTGGTGTCATGCCTATAAGCAGTATAACGCTCTCCCAGGTTGCTTATTTGTATGGGCTTGATTTATTCTTCATGGTGTGCTGTATACTGTATTACACTTGCGACCAACGGTTTACCTGATCATATAAATGTATCAACACTGTTTTGGTATGGTCATTGCTTCACACCGTACATATTATATATTAATTTCTCCCCCTTGTCTGCAGTAATGTTTCTCCTCTCGTTAGACTAAATTTGAGTGTGGGTCAGTTGTATTGGTTAGCAGCTACTTTTGGAAGAATGGAACTGAAGGTTTATTTTCTTATTATTAAAAGATTCTCTCTCTCTCTCTCTCCAGTCTCTCCTCCTCTCTCTCTCTCTCTCTCTCTCTCTCTCTCTCTCTCTCTCTCTCTCTCTCTCTCTCTTCGTTTCTGATCGATTTTATTTGTTTTAGACTTACGCGACATGATTTTGTTTCTTATCGTCTTTAGTGGTCCTTTGGTATGTTCCGTAAGAATGTCTACTTACTGCCACAAGTTATAATTACTTACTGCTACTACCACCAGTTATAGTTTTATATATAAAAGTTCAGTATCCAATAAAATATTGATGTTGGATTTCGATTATAAAGAAAAGAAGAAAAATACATTAAGTATACTTATAGTTGAGTATGTAAATTGTTTGTGGTATAGCAGAGAAGAGATCATACCAAGTCGAATAATTTCAATATTAAAATGTAAAATAAATTACACAAAATGGGTATTATCAAATGCATATGAACTTGAAAAACATTTCACAAGTAAGTATGTGAATAATATTTGAATTCATAAATTAATGTACTTCCATTTATTAGTAAATAATATCAGAAATGAAATATACTCCATTTCAAATATCTTTCTTAGTATGTTATAGTGTTGATATAATTATGAATGTTGATATAATTATGAAAAGTTTGTATATAATTAATTGACATTTGTAATAAAAATTTAATAAAAAAAAGTTATAGTTATTATTAACACAGTGACAGTATAACAGTTTTCTAACGACGTGCGCCATCCCTTTACCAACTCAAGTATACAGTCGCCTCTCGGGTAACTTGAAAGACAAATCTCCCTTGAGAACTGCCTTTCGCTGCTCTTTCCCAACGTCCGTCGCCCCGGGATCCATTCATCTTATGAGTCATCATCATCATCATCATCATCAGAGGTGCTTATGCTGTGTTTGCCCTACAAACATAAACGCAATGGTTTTCACTTCCAGCGAATTTTCCCTGTTGGCTTTTTCCAGTAGTCTCCTTATCTGGCAGTTTCAGAACCAAGCCTTCATCCAGATTTTTTCGCAGTTGAGGCAGGTTTCGCTCCGTTTCATCTTTTTTTTTTCTTCTTCTTTTTTAATCTAATTCAGTGTCTGGTTTGTTTTCTTTAACTTAATTGCTTATTTTATGGTTACATTTTTCGTCAATCTTTGATTGGAGTTATTTTGATCATCTGTATATTGATCGCGATTATCGTATTTAATTTATTTGTAGGCATCCTTCAGTAGATTTAGTTTACTAACCTCCATTTAGGGCTCTTTGATTGTTATACTCATATTCTAATTAGTTTATATGATTTCTGAATGTTTTTGGCCTTTTTTATGTCGAAACTAATAATCGTGTCAATTAGCAGATTTCGCTTTCTCCAAGTCGCTCTTGCTGTGCATTATTCTTCTTCTACTAGTATGGTTTTAATTCCGTTTCTTTATCTCATTTGATATTGCAAGTTTCAAATCTACTCCGCATTGTCATATTCCATTTTCAGATTTTCGGACACAGATTGAACAAAGTTAGTCCCCACCGCTGCCTCATGTTTCCTTGAAATTGGGCCTCTGCTTCTGCTGTTCTGGTGGCACATTCTCTGTCCCGTGGGATATAAGAAATTCCTAAAGCTTCGCTGCTGTTACCGTATCGAATCATTGCCTTTTCTTTTTACTGATGTGGATACGTTTTAACTTTTGTGAACATATGTTTTTTGTTTCTTTTTCTATTTTAAACCTTTTCTGTATTTCCCTTGTTTTTTCAGTCCTTGAGTTCTAAAAAAAAAAAAATGTCAATCTCTTGGATGGGTTTAAGTTTTTTCTTTCTTTAGCCTAAGACTCCTGCCAGTCTAAGGACTTCCAATGAACAGCGGATTCGGTTTCATGAATTCTCTCAATTATTGTTCCTTATCGAAAGAGCTCAACTGTTTATCGTCGTGAAACAGGAAATCATGTTTTGCGTTAGCGCTGTAAACATTGAAAACTAATACGAACAATCTTTTAGAACTATCTTACTAAATGAATTTGCACAGTTCTTCGATATTCGAAATTTAAAAAATCTTCACTAAATAACCATTCCTTAAAACTCGTTTCTTGAATTATTGTGCGTTCTAGTGCGAACTTTGTCTATTAGCTTGATGTGTGTAGTGTGTTGGGTTTTCGAGATTATATATTTCCTCTTCGAAACAGTGGTCCTTTTTGTCATTGTTTCAAGCTTTGTTTTCCCTTTTTTGCTGTGCTGGCAGATCCCATCTCTTTCCAGCATATTGTAGCATATTATTCTGCACTGCAAAATGGAAATGAGCAACACCGAAAAAACTGCTAGAGCCAATTTGAAGCCGAGAGAAATTTCTGGCGATAGTGACCTCTCCCTCTCATGCAGTGATTCCGTTTGGTGTCAGTTGTCTCGCTTGACAAGTAAGGTAGAGCTGTCAGTGTAATTCACTCCGTGCACTGTATGTACAAGGCATTACTGAAGGTACTTTGCAACGTCCCTTCGGCTCCTAACTGTAACCCCTTTCATTCCTTTTACTGTACGTCCGTTCGTAATCTCTTATTTTCATCTTAATTGTTTTTACATTATTATCAGCGCACAATGACCTCGTTGATCCCAGCGCTTGGCCTTTGGCCTAAATTTTATATTCCAATTTCAATTACGTACAGATTGGCATTCGGGTATAGTCTGTTTACATTTTCAAGTGGAATGAGAGTTTTAGAGTAATTTTCTTTTCGAGTAGCTGTACTGAAGCAAACGAGATGTCGATGCAGCGTCAATAACACCAAAATTAATAGATGACGCTTTATTTGGAAGTCCGGTATGCTGGCTTTTAAATCCCGATGAATTATCGGAACTAGACCGAAAATAGATTATCTGAATTCAGTCTGTGACATTTAGTTCGACCAGTTTTTCTAAAAAAAAAAAATCCCTTCTCTTTACAACATATACGTATGTAGGAAAAGGTTGCCATGATAATAGTATATGGTTTGCTTGGTTATGTAATGGTGCAAGTTTACAGTCATTAATTTTCTTTTGGGTTATACGTATTTGTTGCAGTATTAATGAGTGCATTGCATTTTACACTTTTTTGAACCCTGCAGGAGTAAGTGTCGTGTTAGTGCTTGCAGTTCAGTTGTTAGAAATAGAAGTAGCAAGGGCGATTGAGTTGCGTTATTTAAGTGCAGGGTAAGTGGTAAGAGAATGTGTAATTAGATTTTGAGTGCTTAGGTTGAATGAGTCTACATCTTTATAATCTTGGAGGTGTATTTTTAGATGTCATCCTTCCCACCCTACCCTAATTCATTTCTTCAGACAGCCTCCGATCTTAAACTACTTGCCGGTCCTTCAGTGTGTCATAACGGTGTCATAGGTTTATGAGCCTGTTTCCTAAGAAAGGCTTGATTGCTGAGAATGCATGATGCTCCAAGGAGAATATCAACAAGTGCAGTTGTAGAAGAGACACTATGAGGAAAGTAACTCATTGGGCAGTTATTACAAGACAAGAAACAAGCATAAGTTGATGGATATAATGATAAGAGGGTGATTCAATAGAGGTAGTTACTTATTAGTAACTGCTTCAAGAATGAATGAAAAATGTGGTAAAAAATTATTCTTAAGCAAGATGGGATAGAGAAGATGAGGATAGAAAATAGGGCGACCGTAGCAGATTGGAATGAGTTTATGAGGAGCGTGCAAGGCTCAGGGATGGAGTCAAATGAGTCATCAGGAAGTTCTTAAAGGTACAGCTACATGGGGTGAAGGAATCAGATCAGTACATTAAGGGATAATGAAATGAGGTATTTCGTGAAGATGGAATTAAAGCAACAGAAGTGATGGATATGTAAAGAGGTTGATTACCTTAAGGTAGACGCTGACAAAGGGAATCGTAAAGATTCAGGAGAAATGTCTGGAAGTCAAGGTCAGAGCCATCCCGATACCATTGGTGGTTAGCACTGGGGACATCTGGTAGAATGATTTGCACATTGGGCTTTAGGATTGCTGAGTTAATTGGCCAGCTTATTTCTCCCTCACTTCTAAATCCCTTTTAATTGCCGGCACATTTACTGATGGGTTAATCATATAAGTAACAACCAAGGACATGGGAAAGAAAAAATGTTACTGAAGGGACATGATTCTGGAGTAATGAGTAAACAGGTCTTCGAACAAAAGATGCGTTAGTAAGAGAATTCAAGTCCTGTGCGAATGTAATAAGTTTTTTGAAGAAATGTTCAATGAAGAGAGTAAGAGAATGCCTGGTGTGATGCAAACATTCGAAATGCAAATTATAGGATGTTTGTGGAAATGACAAGAAGAGAATGTATGAAGGGGACTGGAAATGAGATGCTCTTGTATGGTGTTAGTACATAGTGTCAGGAAGTGTCTGACGAAGGTATGTGAAAGAACTGTACATGAGGGAAAGGCCCCTAAGGATGGTTTTGAGATGAATGGTTGTTTCTTTATATAAAGGGAATGTAATACAATTATTGTAAGCATCACGGGCGAACAACATTACGTCATACACTGAAACAGATGTCTTGTAAGGTTTTGAGTTTTAGGCAATGGCAATAGTATGTGGACAAAGTATTTGTTGAGCAAAAATTCAGTGGGAATTTAGAGAGTAAAGAAAACACTGAAGGCGTTGTTCGTGGGCTTGGGCAAGCTTGCGAATTTCTCTTATTGACCTACAGGGTATAGCTTACTTTAGTTTGGGAACTCCTGTGAATGGTTTGCTTTCATGATGTTTTGTTCGCGGTGTGCAAATTACCTTCTACGCCAAGCACCCTCAACAGGAATTAGAATTTGCCGGAGCTTTCAATCTACTATGAGGTCGTCTTCAGCAGAAAATAACTTTATACACGGAAAGGTGCAGGGATATACTATAAAACAATAAACGTACAGAGGACAACGTTCAGATTTACAGTCAGTCTGATGGTTTATTATCTATAATTGGAACCCCTTAGTGTAGCCTACTGGTAGTTAGGTAACTAAATACATATTCCTTGTGGGACTTCAAAAGCAGAAGTTTTGATATTATAAATAGAATGATTGATGAACGTGTCGCAAAAACTGGAGGTCGGTTGCCTAAAAAGTATCCAACTGCCTGATGAAGTATCCTTTGTGATATACGTTTGCAGGTGTGTGTATTGCAGACAATCTTCCTTTCAACAAATGTATCGTGATCTCTCTCTCTCTGTATATTTTATATATATATATATATATATATATATATATATATATATATACAGTATATTATATACAATATATATATATATATATATATTATATATATATACAGTATATATATATATATATATATAGATATATATATATATTATGATTGGAGAGTGCTGCTCAGGAGCGTCATCAGTCAGTGTAATAAGCAAAACTTGACTTCATAAATCGTGCGGAAGGCGATAACATACCAATAAAACTGTTTACACTGCTGCCACTGACGCATTTTTCTAAGTAATTTAATAAAACAGGAAGTTTGTAGTAGGTTTCTTGAAGTCTGATCCTCGAGAATCCAATATGTTTCCATAGCTAAGCGCGTCCACATCACCTCTTCTCTAGAGTCCTTGTTGCTGATCGGTTATTTCGTGATTATTGCATCTGTCGTAATATTTTCTCCCGGCCGTGCCTGCTTAGTTGTCACGTAGAAATCATTCTGTTTGTCACTTCTTGTTGCCCTCTTTAGAAGGAGAAAAATGAGACATGCAAACAGTAATATATATATATATATATATATATATATATAATATATATCTTCTTCTTCTTCTTCCCAGCTTTTTCCCATTTTATATGGGGTCGCCGTTTCGGATGAGCCGTTTCCATCTATTTCATATCTTGCGCTTCTGCTCATCAATTCCCTTCTCATGTAAATCTCCTCTCACACAGTCCTTCCATCTCTTTCTTGGTCTCCCTCTCTTTCTTCTTCCTTGCACCTCCACTCCCATAGTATGTCTCCCAGCGTGGTCCCTCATCTCTCCTCAACAGGTGTCCATACCATCTCAGCCTCCCCTCCTGCACTTTCTTTGATACTTCCACCACCTTAGTTGACCCCTTATGTAGTCATTTCTGATCCTATCCACTCTTGTTACCCCAGACATCCACCTAAGCATTCTCATTTCTGCCACATCCATCTTCTTCTGCTCTGCTTTTCTCATGCTTGCTGTTTCCGTACCATACAGCATTGCTGTTCTTACCACCGTCTTGTGAAACTTTCCTTTTAACCTAAGCGGCACTCTTTTGTTACAAAGAACTCCCGAGGCCGCTCTCAGTTGTTCCAGCCTGCCTGTACCCGATGTTTTACTTCTTCTTCCATACTTCCTCCAGCGTTAACAAAAAGATCCCAAATACTTAAACTTATCAACTCTCCTTATTTGCTCTCCACCAAGCTGAATACTTTCTCTATCATCCCCCTCAGTGGTGGTACACATATATTCTGTCTTGGATCTACTTATTCTCATTCCTCTGTCCTCCAGTACTTGTCTCCATCTTTCCAATTTCACTTCCAGATCTTCCCTGCTCTCTGCACACAGAACAATATCATCCGCATACAATATGTTCCATGGTACTGTCTCCCTTACTTCCTCTATTATAACATCCATCACTATGTTAAAGATAAATGGGCTCAGAGCGACCCCTGGTGTAATCCTACTCTCACCTCAAAACCTTCTGTCTCCCCAACACTGCTCCTCACTTCTGGTAAATACATTCCGGTACATCTCTTGTATCAATCGCACATACTTCTCTGGCACCATCTTCTCCCTCAGGCTCCTCCATACCTCTTGTCTCGGGACTCTGTCATAAGCCTTTTCAAGGTCAATGAATACCATATGTAGGTCCCTTTGTCTTTCCCCGAATTTCTCCCATTATTTGCCTCAGACAAAATATACCATCTGTTGTTCCCCTTCCTTCATAAATCCCATCTGCTCTTTACCTATTTGTACTTCTTCTCTCAGTCTAGCATCTATCATCCTTTCCAGTATCTTCAAAGTGTGGGACATCAATTTAATGCCCCTATAATTACCACACTCTTGGACATCGCCTTTCCCTTTAAAAATTGGGATCAATATACTCCCACGCCACTCATTTGGTATCTTTCCTGTTCAAGGATCTTTATCATAAGATCGTACAGTATATCCACTCCTTCATCTCCTAATGCTTTCCATGCCTCCCCCGGGATCATGTCTGGTCCGGTTGCCTTCCCATTCTTCATCTTCTTCAGTGCATTTAGTACATCTTGCCTAGAAAACCTCATTACCATGCCAATGTTCACTTGCCCATCCTCTCTTATTAGTCTATTATTTTCTTCATTTAACAACTGTTCGAAATATTCTTTCCATCTCTTCACAATGTCTTCCTCCTTTCTAAGCACTACACCCTCTTGATTCTTTATTTGTTTGATGTGTGTTATATCTTGGTGCTCTTATTTCTAGCCTTTGATAGCTTCATCATCTTCTTTAATCCTTCCTTTGTCCCCAGCTCATTATACACATCATCATCACGACTTTGCTTTAGCTTGGGCTACCACCTTTTTCACCACCTTGTTTTTCTCTCTGTACCTATTTCTGTCTTCCACTGACTGTGACTCTTCCCATCTTTTCTTTGCCTCCTTCTTATCTTTTACTACTTTCTCAATGTCTTCATCCCACCACCAACTATCCTTTTCTTCCCATATGATACCAGATGCTCTCCTAGCAGCTCCTTTCCATGCCTTCTTATTACTGCTGCATTTCGTGCCCACCATTCTTGAACATCTTCAATCCTATATCAATATCCTCCAAAACCCTCCTCTTAAACTCTCTCTTCTTATCCCCTTCCTTCTGTAATTCGTACCATTTAATTTTCCTTATCCCTTTAGCTTTGGTTTTTCTTTCCCTTTTCAACTTCAAGTCCATACATAGCAGCCTGTGTGGGGGGCTACATGGTCGCCTGGAATAACTTTGCAGTTCTTGACCTCCACCAGATTATCCTTTTATACAAGAAATAGTCTATCTGGGAGAATCTTCCCTTTCCCCCACTCCTATATGTTATTAGGTGTTCCCTTTTCTTCTCAAAAAATGTGTTTACTATTGCCATGTCGAATGACACAGCAAAGTCCACTACACTCTCTCCTTCTGGTTTCTCTCCCCAATTCCATGGCCCCCATGCACCCGCCCAATCGCCTCATTTTCACTTCCGACATGGCCATTCAAATCTGCCCCAACTATCACCCTCTCAATGCTCTTCCAGTTCTTGCATTATTCCATCCATGTCTCTCCAGAAATTTCCCTTCTCTTCTTCTGTGCAACCAACTTGTGGTGCATATGCGCTTATAAAATTCAGAATCTCTCCTCCATAACATATCTTCAATCTGATGATACGGTCATTCTTTCTATGCACTTCTATTACCGAGTTCTTTAGTTCACTAGACAGTACTATGCCAACTCCATTTCTACCTTGTTTATTTGCTCCACTATAATATAGCTATATCCATCTCCCAACTCTTTAGCTTTATTTCCTTTCCACCGCGTTTCTTGCACACACACAACATCTACTTTCTTTTCTCTCATCAAGTCAGCCAATTCTCTACCTCTCCCAGTCATGGACCCAAACACTTTAGCTGACATACTCTGAACCCAATGTGAGCTCGCTTCTTTAGCTGCACCCCGCTCCTGATGCAGTAGCCCTCGCCTTACCACAGAGTTTAGGGCGATGTCTCTGTGCGTCGTTTACGGAGTACGCCCTAGCGTATATATATATATATATATATATATATATATATATATATATATATATATATATATATATATAGAAAGTCTTTCTAGGATTTCAGACCTTTATTACATACAAACCATTTTAGGTAGAGGTATAACGTTGTCTTCAATTTCAACAACAATGACTGATTTTCTTTTATATTACTAATAAATTTCAACAAGTGTCCCCTTTGATGCCCGGAGTACGTCTAAGCGAAATTCTATCTCACACCAAGTATTCTCCAACATCTCCATAGTTACCGTTGCTAGAGGTGCTGTTAGCCTTGCTTTTAAGGTCTCAACATTAGGTACTGGTGTAATATACACTTTATCCTTGATATAACCCCATAAGAAAAATGTCTGGTGAACGTGGTGGCCATTCTGTTGGGCCATCTCTCATTCCAGCGGTTGGGGAAGGTTGCTTCCAGAAAGTTACAAACAACCAAAGCCCAGTGTGGAGGTTCCCCATCTTGCTGAAACTGTACCCTTGGCTGAAATTATTCTAATTGAGGTGCAGTATAATGGTCCAGCATGTCCAGATAAAAAATTGCTCATTTGGTGGGTTCAGCAAAGAAAAAAGGTCCAATAACCCTTTCGTGCATTAGACCACACCAAACATTCACTTTGGGGCTGTTTCGTTCGTTCATGTTCAATCGCAGTACACATACATACACATATGGTATATATTAGAGAGAGAGAGAGAGAGAGAGAGATGCGCCGCAAAAACTTCACATTCCACTTCATGTCAGGGATTGATTTATTAAAACTCCACACACTGTAGGGTTAATTGTGCATGCCATTCTTGTCCTCAGGATTTTGAATTTTGACTTTGAATAATATCTGAAAGATTGATAAACGTCTTTTATAGTATGAACAAGAAATTTCTGATAACGTGATATTTGTTGGTGTAGTATTGCATAAAAAATTTTCATTGGATTTGAGATATTTTCATCATTTCTCCCCCCCTCATCCTTGAACCAGCTTACATGTTGTTAATTCTGCAATCTTGAATCCTAATTGGCTGAGAAATGCCTTAACCAACATCCCCCGCCTGACCCTCGGAGGGCAATGGACCAGCTCCATAATTGGGTAAATGTACCAATAATGGCACAGGGAATGAAATGACGGTCATTGGTTTTGAACCCATTTCCGGACGAATATATTCCACGACACTCGAAGGCAATGCGCCAAGAATCATGCGGGGACCCTTAAATTATTTCCGCAAGCGAATTTCTTCGCAGGTTCCGATGGAATCGAGAAATGCACGAGGACTATTCAATATCTCCCAGTTATATGCAATAAAATACGAAAGTCACATCCTCCTATAAATACTGAAATATCAATATTTTGGGGAATGTTTTGCAAAATTTTTACTATGCAGAAAAAAAGTACATTTGTACAAAATGCCGGTTAATTTATCTGCACGTTGTATTACAAGTTGAGAAATATTGTTCATAATTCAAGAAAAAAAAGGTGAGCGAAGACTTTGATACAATATTCAATAACAGGGTGCTTTAGTGGCATACTTGTCAGTACAGTTAATACAGGAAAACTGAAGATTTCTATAGATGTCGTTCATTGATATACATAATGCAAAGAAAGCACACCCTGTAAGAAGTACAAGAACACATTTCCATCAAACGAACGAAAGTGCCCTGTGTTACATGCGAGTGAGTGTCTGGTAGTTTATCTTGAATTATCAGTTATTTCCTTAGTAAGATCTTATCGCCATTTCAATCTATGGAAGCTTACTTTATAAGCTAACGGTATTTACACCTGTTCCATTAAAATGATTTAATGGAGAAACAAATTTAAACCTAAGTTTTAAATTTAAATATATACATTTACATAACTGTGGATTTGTTTCTCCATTTTCAGACTCGTGATAATATGAGCATTTTTTTATAATAATAATAAGAAGAATAAGAAAGAAGAAGAAGAAGAAGAAGAAGAAGAAGAAGAAGAAGAAGGAGGAGGATGAGGAGGAGGAGGAGGAGGAGGTAGGAGAGAGGAGGATGAAGGAAGGAAGGAAGAAGAAGAAGGAAGGAAGGGAGGTCAAGGACTACTAAGTATAGAGGACTGCGTCAACATCGAAAACAGAGCACTGGGGCAATATCTGAAAACCAGTGAAGACGAGTGGCTAAAGAGTGCATGGGAAGAAGGACTAATAAAAGTAGACGAAGACCCAGAAATATACAGAGACAGGAGAATGACAGACAGAACAGAGGACTGGCACAACAAACCAATCCACGGACAATACATGAGACAGACTAAAGAACTAGCCAGCGATGACACATGGCAATGGCTACAGAGGGGAGAGCTCAAGAAGGAAACTGAAGGAATGATAACAGCGGCACAAGATCAGGCCCTAAGAACCAGATATATTCAAAGAACGATAGACGGAAATAACATCTCTCCCATATGTAGGAAGTGCAATACGAAAAATGAAACCATAAACCACATAGCAAGCGAATGCCCGGCACTTGCACAGAACCAGTACAAAAAGAGGTATGATTCAGTGGCAAAAGCCCTCCACTGGAGCCTGTGCAAGAAACATCAGCTACCTTGCAGTAATAAGTGGTACGAGCACCAACCAGAGGGAGTGATAGAAAACGATCAGGCAAAGATTCTCTGGGACTATGGTATCAGAACGGATAGGGTGATACGTGCAAATAGACCAGACGTGACGTTTATTGACAAAGTCAAGAAGAAAGTATCTCTCATTGATGTCGCAATACCATGGGACACCAGAGTTGAAGAGAAAGAGAAGGAAAAAATGGATAAGTATCAAGATCTGAAAATAGAAATAAGAAGAATCTGGGATATGCCAGTGGAAATCGTACCCAATCATAGGAGCACTAGGCACGATCCCAAGATCACTGAAAAGGAATCTAGAAAAACTAGATGCTGAAGTAGCTCCAGGACTCATGCAGAAGAGTGTGATCCTAGAAACGGCGCACATAGTAAGAAAAGTGATGGAGTCCTAAGGAGGCAGGATGCAACCCGGAACCCCACACTATAAATACCACCCAGTCGAATTGGAGGACTGTGATAGAGCAAAAAAAAAAAAAAATAATAATAATAATAATAATAATAATATATTCAGGCATCTCAGTTCATTGATATCTTCTATCGGAAGCCAAAGAAAATTGCAATGGGTTAAAGAAAGAGTGAAGACTACCTACAAAAACCAACAGAAGAGAAAGTGATCATCCCAGACCTTTGCACCGTAGCGAAAAGAAGAATGAATAAATAGAGGTCAAAATTTTATTACTGCTTCCATGTCTCATTTTTCTCCTTCTAAATAGTGCAACATGAAGTGACAAACAGAATGATTTCTACGTGACAACTAAGCAGGCACGGCCGGGAGAAATATTCCGACAGATGCAACTATCATGAAATAACCGATCAGCAACAAGGACTCTAGAGAAGAGGTGATGTGGACGCGCTTAGCTATGGAAACATATTGGATTCTCGAGGATCAGACTTCAAGAAACCTACTACAAATTTCCTGTTTTATTAAATCACTTAGAATGCGTCAGTGGCAGCAGTGTAAACAGTTTTATTGGTATGTTATCGCCTTCCGCACGATTTATGAAGTCAAGTTTGCTTATTACACTGACTGATGACGCTCCTGAGTAGCACTTTCCAATCATAATAGAATATTATATATATATATATATATATATATATATATATATATATATATATATATATATATAACATACAGATATACATACATACATATATACAGGTGAAGGCTTTCCTCTAAGTTTATAACCACGTCTTAGCACAAAGTCCAGAAGTCAAAAACATTTAACTAAGCCCAGTAATTCTTTTTCAGCCTACAATTAGAAGACAGTAACATATCATCTGCCAGAGATGCTGACAAAAGGAAAATTCAAATGGAATTTCCTGTTGAGAGAAACATGAAAACGTTTGCAGAAATGAAAAATTTTGTTTTCAAAGACATGAGAGATGCAGACGAAAACAAAAGGCTTCTGTATGAGCCGTAAATTCACAGATGTATATATCGTCATTAAAATAATTCCACCCGAGTTAAAAAAAAAAAAAAAAGACTTGGTGAAAAAATACAAATTTATCTGAGGCAAAATTTTATTAGGTCGTCTACAGAGACAAGAAATTCATTATTGTAATTAGAATTGTATTTCCACCAACGCTAAGCTAAATGAATCATTGATCATTTCCTGAATCACAAATAAGAGTCCAAAAAGGCTTAAGAGGGATTGTATCTTCCAGCAGCCAAGTCCCATTAGGTTTAATATTGCTAGTGTCATTTTTCTATAAAGAAAATATTGCAAGAAGACTGGAGCTGGGATGTATATACCAACATTCATACATACACAGGTACACATGCGCGCACTTGTGTTTATGTATCTTCAGTTCATTTGGAAATACGTTTCCGAAGGAAAATATTCCTAAATTGTTTGGGAAACCGAAAATGATGTGAAAAAGATTTGGATCGATTGTTTTAATCTTGTTATCACACACTACATGTTCGACACGTTAAATACTTTTCTGATGGCCATATCAGCCTGCTTTTCTCGATCACCCATGTACAAAAGTTCTTCAAAATAATAGATTAGTTTTGTATTGATCTTGTAATTATAATAATGACAAACTGTAAATTTTATTGTAAAGGTTGCTCTTAGATTATTTAATTCATAATCACGATTTTTATGGTAGCACTAGAGTTATTTTCCTCGTGAAATGTTGTACCCCAATGCTTTTTTGTTTTATTTGAATAATCTATTGACTCGTTCACACAGGTCTACCGTAAATGTATGCAAGATTACAGAATGCTCTTTTGACACGATTGAATGGAAAAGTCAGGTGACGGATGTAATGGCGAATAGAGCAGTGGCTGGAGTTTCATCCAGTCACGACCGTTGAGGGTAAAGTGAAAATAGGCCTTATTTTTGGCTCTGGTATATTTTCGTTGATAGTTGAAGTTCACTACAGGTTCGTAGAAATGGGCTTCGGATATCCGGATTTCGCAAAGGTTTTTTTGTTTCAAGTCTATACGCATCAAGAAAAAAGGTAAGCATTAGCTAAGAGACTTCCATTAATCAGAAACTAAAGTGTGAAGCGTAACTCAGGTTCAGTATAAGTTTGGCAACATATTTTTAGCTGAATGTTAAACGTTAAAACTAAATTAAATAAAAATAACCACAAGCAGAAAAGTAAGGTTTGCCTCTTAAAAACTATATATGAAATGTTAATGAATTACGTTTCAATTAATTTTACGATTTTAACAGCCTCATTGTAGATAATTATGCGAAAATAGTTTTTTTTTAATGAATTATATTACTGGGTAGCGTGATATGAAATTTTATAAAGACCTGGACATGTTTCCCTCAGCAAGTCCAAATATTGGAACTTTACCGTCTTATGCCGGTATGCACCTTCTGCTTCATTTGATCTAGAGGCGCAAACCCAAGTTGTGTATTCTTAGTTCATATTAAAGTTATGAGTTTTGATTGAGTTTAGTAGGTTTTATGTTTTCATATTGCACAATTTATATTGCCTAGCATTGGCATATGCACAGTTAGTTAGTGCCAACCGAGTAATAGAGCGCTCATGCTAAATAAAAGGATGAGGTCTGTGATAAAATCATGAAATTTCAATGTGCTGCTGTTTTATTTTGAAAATGGAATTGTTTTAATTTGATAAGCATGGTATATGTCAAAATATGTTCTTTTTCCTCAGCCTTTGGTTTCGTGATCGGTCATTTGAGTAAAAAAAAGAAAGAAGACATAGGCTATTTAGGAAAAATGAATCGTTATATCAAGTTTTGTGTTTATATTATTTAAACATCTCCCAGCATGGAATGGGGTTAAAAATGACTGTAAGAAAGTTGCTGAATTAGCAGATGCCCAGGTCATATACCTGCCACCTACGAGGTCGCCGACTATTGCAAAGAGTTCGTATATTGCAGGCGCGCACACAAATACCCTTGCACCCATTAAACATACACACACACAGACCACACAGAACACACACCCATTAAACACACACACACACACAGACAACACACACACACACACACACACACATATATAATATATATATATATATATAATATATATATATATATATATATATATATATATAGATGTACATTTGTAATAGGAGCTTTCCGCGACACATTATATTGACGTGGATGGTTGTATTACAAGACATCACATGATTATAGGCAAACACATTAAGGCTGAATTAGCATAAGTGGTGTTGGAACCTCTAGTAATTGAATAATGATGATTTAGGATGCGAGTATTTATAAATATATATGTAAGTAAGAGAGATCAGTTTGACAAATATCTTAGAAAGAAACATAAAAAAACCATAAAGTCACTCTTCACTCTGACGAATTATGTCCTGTAACTACGAGAAAAATGTGAATTAACTTTGAGGCGTTCGAGTCTGGCGACTCTCTAAAATAATGAAAGAGTTTCCAAGACTCCGCAGCCCTCTCCTAAATCTCTTGCCGGCTGTGAGGAGAGGCACAACGAGACGAAATCGGGCGACGCAATATTTCTCAATTCAAAGAGCGGATGACAGGAGCATAAAAATAAGGAAAAGATGAAAAGGGAGAAAAATCAATTCTGGAACAAAGGATTCTACGCAGTCACGTTGACAAACAACTGTTTGTTCTATACTTCAACATTCTCTCTCTCTCTCTCTCTCTCTCTCTCTCTCTCTCTCTCTCTCTCTCAGACGTAAACTATAGATATTTGTATTTTAAATTATGATTTGATATTAATATGGTCTCATAAAGTTTAATGATGTCTGCTCTTGAGGTTTCGACTAGATATTAATATGAATTCTCTCTGTTAGTGTATAAGGCCTTTACTAGGTTTCATTCTTGGAGTATTGAGGAGTTATTGAAAGAGCCAGATTTGATCGTATCCTCTACCTCATCAAGAGATAAAGAGATCACTGAGTCGGAAACACCACTAGTTCGGTCAGTTCAAGTGTCTCCACGATTAGCGTATTTTTGTTGTTGTTTAGGCAGGATGTATTAGGAGGTTGATCGTGTGTGGCCTTGTTTTACTTGCCGTGTCTGAAAGTTGTAACCTTTGAGGTGCCAGTTTACTCATATTGATAATTATACAAAACTGTGTCTTCCGTAAAACAATGTAAGAAATTTTTGTTGGTATCCTAATATTATTATTAGTATTGTTACTGTTTTTTGTTTCTCAGTATACTTACTGTTAGCCGTTTCATCATTGATCATTTTTTCCATTTGATTTCTATCACCACATTTTCATTATTTTGAAATGATTCAAAATTGTATGGTGTTCATTTGTGTTTTTCCATTAACTGCTGCTATTATTGTAGGAGGCCTTCGTGGGTATTCCATTTTAGTAGGTATAGCGACTACCAATATATGTAGAGTTATATTTTTACTTTTTATCTCTTCTGGCATTTCACTTTGAATGACGTGAACGTTTCTGTTTCGAAATTGGGAAGACATATTGAGTAAAAGTTCCAAAGCGCCAGCCATTTCTGTGCGTTGAATCCCACACGCCTATCCCAAGACTGGAATGGAATAAAATGGAGTATAAGATTTAGGACAAAGGCCAAGCGCTGGGACCAGTGAGGTCATTCAGCGCTGAAAGGTTCAACAGAGTAAGTGAGGTTTCGGACTGTAACAGGAGGAAAACCTTGCATTTCAGCTGTGAAACATAATTTAGTTAGGAGTGGGTGGAAAGTAAGATGGAAGAAAGAGAATGTGAACGGAGTTACAGGAAAAGGAATGAAAGGGGTTGAATCAATGGGCCGAGGGGACGCCGCAGAGAGCCTCAAGTAATGCCTGCAGTCCGGTGCACTGATGGCACTACCTCTCTGCAGGGTTTCTCCAGGAGCATAACAATAAAGAATAAGCTGGAGTCCAGGAAAACCCATATAATGGATTGCTTTCGTATATTTTGCCTTTAGGTTGAAATCCTAGTTGAGGGGATATGAGTGTGGAATTAGGGGTTTGTTTATAACTGTTCGGAGATGTTTTCCAGTTATGTTTGTAACCTGTAACCTTGTATAAAGGGATTTTTCTGTTTGTTTGCCATGAACAAGTTGGCTGTCTTTCCTCGGGATTGCTACAGTATTCCCTTTTGAAGGAGTCGGTCTTTCACTAAATTCGAGGCAGAGTCGCTTTCTTTCTATCTTCTCTTGGGTCTTTTCCTTTATGGGTATTTAGCAGAACATCGGGCATTACGTTGTCATTCCCACATAATAGACTTCGGATGAATGATACAGTCTGAAACCAAGAGCAAGATTATTCTCTCTCTCTCTCTCTCTCTCTCTCTCTCTCTCTCTCTCCTCTCTCTCGTGATTAATTAGCGTAGTTGTCTCATGGGGCTTGATTCAAATTATTATAATTCAGGCAATTCAATTTAGAGCTGCTCTGCTCATTCGTGGCGATTAACTTAATTGCGAGCGAATTATGGTAAACTACAGGGTATCTTAAGTAAAAGTGGGAGGGTCTTGATGATAGTTGTAGCTCTCTTTCACTCACAGAAATACGCGGGCGCTCACGAACATTGAACCAACTATTGTTGCTATAAATCATACTTGGCCTATTCCAATTTATTCGATGATTCTGATTATTTATGAGGTTCAAATTAGCTTTTGAACCACATAAATGATTAGAATCATCGAGTGAATTGGAATATGCCACGTATAATTTTGAGCAACAATTATCTGTTCAAAAGTCAGACGGTAGAATGAGCACCGATCGAACAAAGAAATGCGATGAACTTCTCAAAAGGAGCCTGGGATCAGATTTGATTGGTAAAATCTCCTCCAGCCAGAGGTAAACAAGAATAGGAAGAAGCTATAAATAGCTGTGTAAATACCATTATTCTGTTCCCATCCTTTGAGAGAAACAGTAGTTTTTGAAATAAAACGCAGTAAAATCTACCCACTTTCGTGGTTTTATAGGCAACCTTTATTAGATGGAGTTCTGTTATAACAGCAAATATTTTAGTTATATAGTATGTATATATGTATGATTATTTTCACCAAGTACCAGTCCATATGTGGTCTCTGTAAATGACTGAATACTTAAAGCGATAAACAGAAAACTGCTTCTGTGTTGCCATATTTATTGGTGCCTAAGCCGACAAGTATTTCAGGTCATTCCTCAGAGCTACGCTAGATAATAATGGAAATGCGCTTAGATATATTGGTGAGGAGTTAAAAAATCGATTGACAAACAGGGTTCTAAAATGGTATGTTAAAGTGAAAATTTAATACAAATTTCTGAATTGAGAAAAAAGAAGTTTAATTAATTTAACAGGCCAGGATGGTTTTCCACGAAAGCCCCAGCTGCAGACAGAACCCTTTCTTGTAAATGAAGTATAGGTTTAAAAAAATAAATGAGAGGAATCTTTGTTATCAAATACAGGTATCATGTTATTTCTCCCCATCACTAGGGTGGCCATCAGTGTCCCACGAAGTTGATATTTGAGGGGTTCTCACGTTTCTCCTAAGTTTATATGCTTCTCTTTAGACAATAGTGGAGTGTGAATCTTTTATCCTATAGAAGTCTGAATGACATTGGGCACTCACCTCTTAGCAGTAAAGGGGATTTTATTTTAACCGTCAGGCTTTCAGCAGTTTCACTTTACCACCTGTAGCTTCGGCTTAGTATCATAGGCCAATCCTTTTGAGTATTTGGAATATTAAGAAGCACCAGTTGCAATAAGTGTGTTATAGTTTTATGGGCCAGTGCCACGGGTATACCACTTCAGCCAAGCATGGTGTCTAGTATTGCTATGAGTGAATTAAACTATCCTATCTGCACTTAAGCATTCGGTCTAGCTTCGTTTTTTGTGTCAATAATACAGATAAGTTAACATGTAGATAGACAATTGATTGTGTTGGCTATTGTTACTTGTAACCGGTGCACGAACGGGAAAAAACCTGAGGTAAATGATTTCAGTCCTGATAAATATAGAGACAATGAATTGGTAACCAACCAGTTGTGGACAGCCTAACCTTGCTGTCCTTGTCCCTTTTTTGATGGACCATTTTGAACCGGGGAAAATCTTAGGAAAAGGAGAGCATCCTAGGTTTAAATTAAGGAAGGTTTGGTTAGAAATTATCCCTTTGTGCTATACTTTTGAAATGAGGTTAATGGGTGGGTTGATGGGCTGTAGTCTCCCTGGGCAGGTTGGATATGGCATTATTTTAGGGTAGGCTAGTGTAGCTTGTTCACTTTGAGCCCTATGCCTACGAGGCGTTTGTTCGGCGGCAGCCGCTGATTGGCTGGTACCCAGAGGTAGGCGGCTCGCTGTCTCATATTTTCGTCAGTAGCCTAGAAAACCAGCAATATGTTTATAATTCTTCATTTATCTCACGTTTTACACAAGATAGGGAAGTTTTGGTCATAACTTGGGATTTGGTATTAATTACACAACTAAATCATAATTTCCTGAAATCGATGAAATATATCACAAAGGAGTCAGTACGAGTAAAGGTGAGAGGGAGCTTTTAATTCTTTATACCTGTTTTGCCTTACCATCGGATTCTGCACCATTCTAGCGATCAAGATAAAATAAAACTTGTGTTTTCGTATTATAAGTTCTTCCTAAACACGCAGGTGCTTTCAGATTTTAGATGTGTGTGATATATGAAGAGGAAATTAAGAATATGTCTTATTATGTTGCATCCGTACTTGACTCAGTTTGGCAGTATTTCCGAGAGACAGCGATCCGCGTTGATCCTCTCAGCGAGAGCTTTGAGGAGCCGTTGACAGTTGTCAATTAGCGATATGAGAAGTTTGCAGTTTCGACAACTGCAAACTTCTCATTGTATTATGTCATTACCTTTTGTAAATAAATGTGCAGAATTCCCATTATGATTGACGAACCTTTTCACTCCAATATTAAGTATACCTTCTTGATTTTCACTTCAGAT
>NC_087201.1:115897710-115905210 GCF_015104395.2 Macrobrachium nipponense
ATGGGGTCTAATATGCGTGGGATCCTCAGTTAACCTGGAAAAAATCGGAGGATGCACAGAACTCGAGAGCAGACAGTCATATATAGAATCGAATTTAAGCCATTTCTGTGCTTTGGATTGAATTCTCCGAAAATAACGATTGAAGCTTTAGAATTCTGTGACTGAGCCTTACTAATCCTCTCCAAGAGACAGTCATATAGAATCGTCAATGTTTGGATTGTGGTAAAGAGCAAATCGTAAACATTGTAGAACTTAATGAAAATTTTAAAATCAAGAACGCCATGGCAACTACACTCAAAAGGTCATCTGACAATGAATAGGTCATTCAGACTTAGTGTATACAGTCATACGTTGCGCATGTGGGATAATGCGGGGATAAATAAAGTCTGGGTCATAAAACCCAGTCTGACAAGTGTCTGAGATAAAAACATCAAATCGTGGTTACGGGCACAACTCTGGTTATCGAGAACATTTGACCTAAAGGCTCGAATATTTCACAATGCATTTTTTTACAGTAATGAGTAGCTGGCTCAGTTCACTCTGCTCAACTCAGGGTCTCCCGAAAGAATTAAAATTTACGGTATAAAATTAGAAGTCAGACTAATAAATAGACTAATACTTACTTAACAACCGCATCATAGTAAATATCAACAGAACAACAAACTATGTAATCAACAACAACAATAATTTATATTTGAATTACTTTCATAGAAAAAGATGAATAAAGCTGACCATGTCATTAGAAAAAGCGCCGGAGGCAACTGGTCGACGAGGTGGGGCCAGGACACCTTGTAAGGCAAACAAGAAATTCACCAGGTTTGCCGTAACAACCGGGGAAAGTCAATCGGGATGGATTTAGAAATGAAAAGTTTAGAAGGAAAAGAGAATGATAGGGAAGGCGCTTTCTAATAACCCGCAGAGCACCTTTTGCTTTCCTCACCCGGTCCTACACACTTTTCGAAGAAACAGTAAAGCGCACAAAAAAGAGGAAAGGTGCCGGATTGTATGTACCCTTAATACGCAAGGGAACCCAAACCCGAGACCATGGAAGGCCACGGTAAAATGGATAGGACACAATCCAAGGTAGGAGAGCAAGTTTTATATTCAGAGTAACCTTCTCTTAGAAAGGTTGCCTACTAGGGCTAATGGGTTCCTTCAACCGGCTTTTTTTATTTTTATTTTAGTGTCCTTCTAGAAGAGTTGTCTGCTAAGGCGAAAGAGTCTTTTCTACCCACAAAAAAAAAAGAAAAAAAAAATACCCGAAAAAGGAGGTATGAGTCACAAATGTGATCAGTAAAGAGGAAAGATGTACCGAGGTGAACCTCATGCGGTGCACTGTAGGCATTACTTAAGATTCTTTGCAGCGTACCTTCGGACCCTAGCTGCAACCCCTTTCGTTCCTTATACTGTACTTCCTCTCATATTCAGTTTCTTCCATCTTACTTTCCACCCTTTCCTAACACTTGATTCATAGTGTCACTGCGAGGTTTTCCTCCTGTTACACCCTTCAAACCTTTTTACTGTCAGTTTATGTTTCAGCGCTGAATAACTTTATTGGTCCCAGTGCTTGGCCTTTGGCCTAAATTCCATATTCAATTCAATTCAAAACTTTATTTAGGTTTTGCATAAGAGTTGTGTACAGCAGCATGAAGTGCCGGTTTTTTGCGGAATATGGGATGGGGAATAAAGCCTGATGATTGTTAATTGGGCGCGCTTAGCGTGTGATGGAATTACTGCGGAGATGTCTTATGCCGACAATGAAGTCACAGTCACGACGCCTATTCTAACTGTTTTGCAGAATATAAGATGAGGGAACAAAGCCTGATGATTGTTCATTGGTCGTGTAGGAGGTTTTTCAAATAAAGGGACTTGATTGAAGAAGCTCTTCATGTGTCAGCTGTGATGAAAATATTCAGGTTTATCCTGAACAGGTTGGGGAAAGAAATCGATGAAATGCTTAGAGATGCGCAAGCTGAAATAAATAAGAGAAGGGTCGTATGGAGTAAACGATTTAGTGAAGACGTGCGCAGCAGGATATGGAATTTACAATTCCTTTCTGGTGGTTTAAGTTCATCAGAGAAGGGATTTGACAGCGGCTGCAGACCAGTGTCATAGAAAGTCTCAAATTACTGTGGTATTCACGTTAAATGTAATCTCATTTGCATTGAGCTTCTTTTTACGAGAACCAGCTGCGACTCCTCACTCCATTCATGATCCCTTTATCTTATTCTGCTACTGATTACTCTGACTTCCCCGATTAATTCAGGCATAGAAGATATTATATAGCCACGGAGCAGTTTGTCTCTTTGTGGTAGAACTAATTTTTGTTGTGCCAAGCCAATCACTCGTGTGCAACTGTCATCATCCTGTATTTACTCCTAACAAATTGCCTTTGACGTCATTTCCTGTCTATCAGTTCTGTTGCAAGTTGTTTTTGGGTCAATGAACAGTACACTTTTGGTTCACATCGTTGTAAAATGTTTTGCACAAATAAATTTACTGATCCAGTCACTCTAATTTTCGAAACCACGGCCACAACTGCCTATATATAAAAGAACGCTGCTCTTGGAAAAGACGGCCCTCACTTGCCTATATATATAAAAGAACGTTGCCGAAGCGCTTCCGAGTTTTCGCATCTTTTCTGGGTCGAGAGACGCAAAAATTCAACTGCAGTGAAAGAAGAACCTCAGCGATGGTGCCAGGTCAGCTCTCTTTCCTGGACATGTTCGTCCCGTTCTCTCGCCGTGTATGGGTACGAGTACACTATGTTCATGTTTATATGTGTGTGGATGTGGGTTGATAAATTGTATATATAAATAACTATCTACTGATAAACTGAGAGAGAGAGAGAGAGAGAGAGCGGAAGTGGATGGGAATGAGAATCATTGGCTGGGAATTGAGGAGCAGCCGAGAGTGAAAATGAAATAATCTCCTTCATACGGCCCCACTCTATACCCCAATCCACCCGACCCATCTCTATTCTGAATCTCGTTTGAAGTCTGCAATGGACCAACCATTGAATTTCAGCCACTAGTCTCTCTCTCTCGCTCTCTCTCTCTCTAATCCATTTTCAGTGTATGCGATTACATTATTCCACTACTTTTCCCTTGCCTTTTTTCACCTTGTTCCAACCCTGCCCTTCTATTTATTTTTGTTTATATGTTTCTTCTCCTTACTTTTATTACTTTTAATTATTTACTCTTTCTATGTTCCCTCTCTTTTCCTTATTGTGTTTCTCATTCATAATCACTCCACTCTTAATATCCATTTTTTCCTTCTCCCACATTTTCTCTTTTACATAATTTCATAAAACGTGAAGCAAGCTTTTTTTTCTTTTTACGACTCCAGCTTGGAATTAATTAGGTAGCTTTTTTTCAATGTCTCCTTCCTCCCATACGTTTTTAATGTCCTCTTCTCTTTCGTTATGAGTTTTCAGTGGATGGATATTTTCCCTCCTCTCCTATCATCAGGCGGTTAATTTTTACATCGGTTTAATTTTTGCTCTGATCCAGTCACTTTTTTGTGATTTGGAATGGAGAGGTCCCTAATTGAATATTGGCAGATTTTTCACTTTTCATTGTTGAATATTTTTGTCGTTAATTGTTGGTAAAATAACGTGTCTTCTCCCATGATGTACGAATGTTGCATACGCCTGCCACATTTTGGAGACCTGTATTTTCTTAGAATACTTTCTTTGCTTTATTTCCTTATCTTTATCGTCGAGTTTTCCTTTCCTGCACCTCTCGTATTATTTTCCTTTCTTTCCCCCTTGATCTGTGGATGTGGGAGCAAAGGGTGGAAGTTGCAGGCTTCCATAAACAAACCCTTTAGCCCCTTTGACGTCTGCTTCCGCTCTCAGTCTATTCTAGTGCATAGCTTCCCCTTCTGATGCAACAATTATTTTTTTTAATATATTGTTTAATTATTGTATCGCCTTGTGAAGACACATGTTTAATCTAAAATTACAACATGTTATATTAAATATACAGTCTCTCTCTCTCTCTCTCTCTCTCGCCTACCTATTATTGTTATTGGAATCATTTAGAAATATGTCATAGTTTAGTGACTAATTTTGGTATTCGCAGGAATTTCACATTGGCGGAATCTTTTTTTACGTTAGATATACTTAATCTTCTGTTTTACATTGCTGTAGATTTTGAGAAACTGAAAGGAAGAAAAAATTTAAATTATTAGCTAAAAAACTGGTATAAAATTATATACACAGAACAAATATCAGTGAGAGGTGTCGCGAAAATTGTCTTTTAAAGTGCGTCACTTTTGTAAACTTTACGCAACATCAAAAACTGAGAGGATTAAAAAAAGGAAAAATTATTTTTAGATTGAGTTGTTTCATGGGCGCGCTGGGAAAGGCTGACGGTGGCCCTTTTTGCGCGGTAGCGTTGACATTTTGTTGGAAAACAACTGGTCTGGGGTAATTGAGATGAGGAGAGTTTCATGTTGATATCAAATTATGCTATGCTTTACAAACGTGATTGAAAGGTAACTTGGAACTCGTACTTCAATCGTAAGAATCAAGGAGGTTTGTGTCCAGAATGAAAAAATAAACTTTCAAGTTTGGTGTTCCAGCAACGCATCAAGAAATGCCCAGAATCAAACCAACTGTGTATTCATGGATGAAAATGTGCTTGTGAAATGTAGAATTTGAGATTAAGAAGACGATGAAACACGGAGTCATTTCCCCCTTAAATTTGTATTCAGTTATTTGGAGTATGAGTGTTCCCGCTCATCGTTGCTTGCAAACTCCTTCAAATGGGGTTGTCTTTTCCCATTTTTATGTTACATTTTATTATCCCTACATCTTACTTTAGAGCATTTCTGTGACCCTTCAACATCACTCTGCTTCCTCCGTATGTAGCTATCGTGTTGATTTCCTGACGTAGATATAGTGCTCATGAACTCTTGAGGAACCGCCTTTCCTTCGTCTCTGGTTCTGTTTACTGATCTTCAGGCTTCCGCTGTTCGCTGCCTTCCGTTACTTGTCGGAGTACCCTTGTATTCGCGCTTCATGCTTTGCCCATTTCAATCCATTGAAATTTTAATTCTTTTAAGGTCAACTATTCTTTAGGCGCCTCCTCTGAGCTCGTACTCATGACATTATATCCAGGACACTTCATTTAGGCATTAGGCTCTGATGTTTATCAGAATAATGTTTTCTCAAAGATTGAGATGAGTTGCATTTACTTATTGGCGCTTGTTAAAGGTCCAAATGCTATTGATCTTATAGTACTATTATAAAATGTAAGTTAGGGGATTATTCTTCTTCCTGGAAGCACGCTGTTGTGGCCTCTATTGCCGAGATTAGTTCTTGTGTGTTTTCTCTTCAACATTTTGGACTTTATTGTACTTCTGAATAACATAAAATAATTAACATGGTCATGGGTTCATTTATTGTTACAATATTTCCGAATTTCGTGTTATAATCTGGTTCATTTGTTGTTAGTTGTTTGTTCGCGCCCTCCGCTCCGCCTCGAAGGAGATTGTTTTGTTCGATCTGTTTGTTTTCTGTTAATTTGTTTGTCTGTGGCCTTCGTTACAAAGATTAAACTAAGCGTTATGCTTGTATTTTTTCGAAAATGTCTCCATAGGGAAGCCGTGATAAGCGATTTTTTTTTGGGAGGGGTGATTTGCGGTCTTCTAACGTTCTTGTCATCTGTCTGTTTCACATTCAATACCATTGCAAATGCCGAGCTCGTAAATGGTTGGTATGGGAACTCAGTGGTTTGCATGGTGTACAACACCTATGAAGGCCAACATTTTGAGATTTCCTTGTATTAACTGAACACTACTTTATTATACTACTTGGGGAATAAGGTATCCTTTTCTGAGTTGTTTGGTTCACTCAAAACCATTTTACTTTCCTGTTGAATCCAATTTGAGCACAGGTCATGATATTTCTGTAACACATATTAAATCGATTTATGCGCTCTAGTGTCATATCAGAATCTCTTACCATGTCCCGTATGCAAGTTCTGTGGGGATTGTTATGGACCGTATGAATGGTTACGAAAGTCAGTATTTCCTTGTATTACACTCTGCATTCATCACTTTCCACCCTGACACGGTAATTTGGTTAAGGGAAAGTTGGACGTCACGCCTAGTTCTATAATTGCCCTTTAGTGGTTAATTTTTTGCCTGGTCACTGTTTGATATGTATTATGTATATATTATATTATATTATATATATATATATATATATTATATATATTATTATTATAATATATATACACAGTATATATATATATATATATATATATAGATATATATATATATATTATTTATATAGATGCATTGAGCTACAGATGTCCTTTAATGTCCAATTCTCTCTACCTTGGAATTAATATATGTTAACCGGAATAATATATTTTCATATAATGTTTCGTCCTCTCGTGGATTCGAGGTATCGGGCAGAGGAGAAATCAGGACTTCAGTGACGTCACTAAAGTCATGATTTCTCATCTGTCCGCTGGTTCGAATCTATGAGAGGACGAAATTATTATCAACTAAAATATTCCCCTTCGGTTAACATATATGAAAAATTCCGAGGTAAAGCGAATTGGATATTAAAGGACATATGTAGCTTAATGCATGTATATGAATCATTGTGATGTGATAAAAATGATATATATATATATATAATATATATATATATATATATATAATAATAATATAATAATAATAAAAGGAGCCCATAAAAACACCAAAATATATAGAGAGAGAAATACTATATTTCAGAGACTGATGTCTCCCTCTTCAGGTAGATGAATGAGAAAAGTTACAGAAAAGGTGGTATTTATACCAAGAGGTACATCCACAAGTACGCCAATTTAGGTCACTCCCACTGATAACCTTCCTTTAATCTTATTAAGCATCGGTTGAATGAAAACCTTGTCGATGACATCTGTGTCCCATGCTCCCTTTGAGATATTCATTACCTGCCTCTCTTTAATCAAGGCTGATTCCATCATTGCTCCTAGAGATTATACGTGACAATTCCAGTTTATACCATGGTTATGTTCATTTATATGGTTGAAAATAGCTGAGTTCTGTTGTCCATACCTAACTGACTGTTTGTGCTGTATTAATCTCTGGGGAAATGATTTTCCTGTAAATCCAATGTTAGATTGGTCACAGTCCAGACAAGGGATTTCGTAAATACCTGTGTCCTTGGGGGATGTTTTTTGTTTTTATTTTATTGTTGGGTGTGTCTCTGGTCTTGTCTTGAGGGGTCTGTAGAATATTAGGTTTGCTTTGTGAATTGCTTTCTCAGTTATACGGTCAGGATCAAGATAGACATAGCCAGCAACCTATTCTTAAGAGTCTTATGAATTTGTTTGGCAGATTTCCTGGAAAAAGAATTTGAACTAATTCGTAAGCAGCTTTCGTCTTTAAGGTATCCTGACCATATAATTGAGAAATCAATTCACAAAGCAAAGGTAATTTTCTACCGACCCCCTCAAGACAAGACCAGAGACACACCCA
>NC_087201.1:115912710-115987710 GCF_015104395.2 Macrobrachium nipponense
AGTAATTGCGGTCTGAAGAGTCCTATTACGGACCGCATTTCTGCAGGTAATACTGTCATTGTCGTCGAATAGTATCTCAAAGAATAAAGCTGCCAATTATGGGGAAGGTTATTAAACCGAACAGTGGTTTTCAGTGTATCTTGCAGAAATAAAACGAAGCAACAGCTAACCTAACGAATCTCAAGTGCTGTCTTCAACATAGCAAATGTCTGTACGGAGTTTGGAGGCCCATATCAGGCCTCATGATCCATTCACTTTCAACTTTGGACGAGGGCAAGTACTAGGACAAAGTCAACTTATCTCTACCAATCGAACCCTGTCGTCGTGTAGAGTAGATAATAAATGAATTCCAGAATAACCTTTGCAGGTTTTTAATTCACGTTCATCATTTCAGCTGTCTTTTATCATTTCAGCTGTCTTTTACCAACGGTATATTCATAATTAGACATTTTCCTTCACACACAGCGCATGTACTCTTGTGTGCATGTGCTGGCGTATGAATGAAATATATGATGAAGCGTGAGTATTCTGATGGAAAAATGTCTCGTCTGACTGGATGTTAAAGGTCTCGAGTAGTAGGTGTGCGCGGCCTCGTTGTTTTCCATCCAGGGAGGAAATGCAACTGGAAATGTTCCTGTCAAGGTACCAGACATTTCTTCATAAAAAGGACAAATTTTCTCTTTTCTTGTTTAATTAGCCCTGTGCGAGTATTGCTTTTAGCTGTACACTTTTCAGTGGGGCGTCTTCAGAGGCCAATTTTTTTTTTTCGCCTTCTCGCCTGGCGCTTTGGAGTTTTTTTTTCTTTCTTTTTCCTCCACTGGTGCAGTCAGCCCAATGCGAACGATATTAATTACTTCTTGGCGTGTGTCGTAACTATTTGATTTTTATGAACAGAACCTGACGGAAGGAAAAGAATGTTCTTTAGAATTTTGTGAGGCGAGGCAGTGCAACGAACGTCCATCACCCCTTCAATAATAAATATTTTTAGTGAAATTCAACTTTTCCTTTTATTTTCTTCTTCTATCCCACATTGTGCTGCCTCCATGAATCGTTCAGCGTGGGTAACACTTTACATATCGATTATGGATGTATGACGGTACCTGGTGATACCTTTGATTTTAATGTGTCTTTTTCACAGCGCTCAAAAAATGCATGATCTAAAGATATCGGAAAATTATGGCTGCCTCCCGTAAGTTATTTCAGCATAGAACTTCACCTGTCGCCTAATTCCGTGTACCTCACCAGCTGCTCGCTCAGCACAGCCGAGAACCAATATTATGGTCAAGTGGCGTGACGTCATACTGCCCGGTATATCCGGTTTCCTTTCCCTTTACTGTAAGAACATGGAACGGTGTTCTGTTTTACGTTTGGGCAACATTGCCTTAGTTTTTCAGAATTGTTAAATGCACACACACGCACATGATTTTATATATATATACTGGATGTGTATAAAAATGTATTGATATTTAGTGTGTGCGCATATGTATTTGTATGCATATATTTGTATATATATGTATACACTTAAGATGCTTTTATTGATCTTGTTACTTATGTATATATATTCTTTTTCCAAGCTTTTTTTTCCTTAAGCATTTCCAGTCTAGAAAAAGTATGGTTGCCAGACGCTTGTGGCTGCAAGGTTTATTTCATATTATTTTTTTACCTCATTTTGAATGTTATTAATGTCACTTTTGTTCAGATCATTGCTTTTCCCTCTTTTCGTTATTTTCCTTAACTGTAGTAAACTTGTGCATATCTTCCAGGTATTGGAGCATATCCGCATTGAAATTTTTATAGACTGGCTCATCTCTGTTTCGTCAATAAACATTTTCACAAATGATTCCTCACTGTATATGTTAATAAGGATTTACTCATCGACTTAGTATTTCTGCAAACAGTTGGTCTTCTCTTTCTATTCAAATTCGAGAACCTTTCTCACGTAATGCGTTATAAGCCTTAATTTGATTAAGCCATCCGAACCACTATTATAACCTTCCTTTCCTGTGGTCTTTGATCTCTTATGGATGTCAAAGCTTCCAAAATAAATAAATAAATAAAAAAAAATAGATTAACTTGCTGCTTCTCTCACTAATGCCTTTAATTTAATTTTGTTGAAAAATTGTTATAGAATTTGAACACTCAAGAGAAATTAAAAAATAAATATGTAGGGCATATGAACTCAATTCTGTTTAAATTTGTGTAGGAATGACCTAAATGGATGGCTTTATTGTTTGGATGACCAAGAAGATTAATAAAGTGATGTGGTTTGGAGCGACATCCAGAGCGTCATAATGTGACTCGTCTTTGTTAGATAGACATGGCGTAGCTTGGTTCTCGCCTTGGTTCAGTAACTTTGTAATGGCATTAGTTGGTTGATGGCTATGTTGAATCGAGCCTACAATGTCTTTTCAGAGGTAGGTCATTAGACGCCTCCGAGGTGATTATCTGCCATCTCAACCTCCGAGTATAGTAGGTGTAATTAGCATGTTAGAGTAGGATGACAGAAATGAAGGCATTTGTATGAAAATTACACTTTTCCTAACTTCCTTTATAACCAGTGTACAATTTTTCGTTTAATCAAGCTTAGAATTTATTTGTTTGTATGATGTGTTATATATAGAGTACACACACACATATATATGTAGATAGACAGACAGATAGATATATCAATAGCAATATTAACATACATAAAATATGTTCGAGAGAAAAATGTGGGGTATTCCAACTCCTTCATCTGGATAATAATGATGTTATTCGGACATAGGTTACATTCAACCAGTCACCGTCAAGGTATCCCCACTTTCAAGTGCATTTTCTCAAGACTAAATAAATAAATAAGTAAATAAATAAATAAATGAATAAAACTTAATATACGTTTGAACCTATTTTTCTTAGGGTGACAACTTCCATATCTACTCAGCCATTAGGAGAGATATGAATTGGTTACGAATCTGTTGCAAATATTCCTGTCGAACTCACGTTATATACTTCTGGCTTTATTTTGTATACACACACACACACATTATATATATATATATATATATATATATATATATATATATATATATGTATGTATGTATGTATGTATAGTATGTATGTATGATCTGTATGTATATATATATATATATATATATATATTATATATATATATATATAGTGCGGGCTATTATCCTTATCCTGTTTAAATGAAATAATTGGTTTACTATTTGGAAAGATGTATTTTTTTTAAATTTCAAATAGTTTTTAGCGGAATACTATTTTGAAAAAATAAAAATAAAAATATTTTCATATAATTCTCCATTAAGAAAACTCTTAAGCGAAGATGCAAAGATTATAATAGGAAATCAAAAAAAATTGAAAAGGCAGCGACAGTTATTCCAGAAATACAGTAAATGTTCTGTAATTCGACTTCATTTGACATCTTATTTTAGATACAGAGAATATGATAAGAGCACCTGAACATTCAGTGGCTCGGAGTCTGTTCTGCATATTCATTGTGTTTACATTATTTGTTTACTCTAAGGGTGATGACTTTGGGATACATAAAATGTTAGCGGCGTTTTGTAAAGGGCGACTAGTATATGGCTGCCTAGGGATTAGCTTTTTACCCTCCCTGCCTCTTGTATAGATTCTCTCAGGTTTGCGTTTATAAATCTGTCGCTACAGAGTTGTGCATATATATATATATATATATATATATATATATATATATATATATATATATATATATATATATATGTATGTATGTATATATGTATATCCATCGATATAATTGACATGTTGCCAGTGAGGATGGTGATTAGAATGTATGGTATAGTGGATAATTTGTTGAGCGATTAGGTTATGATAAAAGCAAATAGAAGATCATGAAGGTAAACGGAAACCAAGGCGAAAGCTACTAACTTTAATATTGTTTGTGTAGAAATTATATATATATATATGTGTGTGATATATATATATATATATATTATATATATATATATATATCTAATATATAATTATATATGTTCATACATGGTTAAAAAATAAAAGTAGGTTCTCTCGACGGCAGTAGAAAAATCTACGTGGAAATTGTTATGGCTCGTACTTTTGTAATGGTGAAGTTTGTCTTGGATTTTGATGAAATCTCCCTTGAGAAGTTTCCCTCCAGAAATTTCAGGATTTCCTCACTATTTGCAAATGTGATTTCATGTTTCCGCAGCCAAACTTCAGGATACTGATGCGAACTAGTGATTATGGTAGGGAGGAGGTTCTTGACGCCTATGTGATAAGTTTGTTTGAGAAGAGTAATAGGCATGATACTATACAAGGTGATTAGATCCTGAGCAATTCAAAAGACTATGTATAATGCTAAGTTCAAATAATCGTGTTTGGTCGTTTTGAAAGTTATGGATTTAATAAGATTTCTCTGCCTCACGCAAACATATTCAGATTTATATCATAC
The DNA here is from genome assembly GCF_015104395.2 of Macrobrachium nipponense. Taxonomy (NCBI): domain Eukaryota; kingdom Metazoa; phylum Arthropoda; class Malacostraca; order Decapoda; family Palaemonidae; genus Macrobrachium; species Macrobrachium nipponense. The sequence goes on from NC_087201.1 coordinate 115,917,155, forward strand.
ATGGTATGTACGAACGTGGACTATTTTACACATGTATTCGCAACATTTATTTATATTTTAACCTATGTATGTATGAAGTATATGGAAGAATGTATCATTGTATTGCAAATGTTGGGTTTTACTCTAGTTTTCTTCTATTCTTTTTAAAATCACAATTCACTTTATGTTTACGTTTTACATCCCCCACGTCCTTCGTGCTTTGTATTAATTAGGAGGATCTGGAAAATGCATTGGCTATGAGAGAGAGAGAGAGAGAGAGAGAGAGAGAGAGAGAGAGAGAGAGAGAGAGAGAGAGAATAAATTTCTTGTCAGTGCAAAGTTAACTTGGAGGAGAAAGAAAATCTTTTTGACTTAGAAGCTCTTGCATTCAGTACTCTGCATAGTAAGAAAACACTCTTTTTTTTTAATTTAAGCTCTTCAACTCATTACTCTCTTGAGTTTATTTATATTATATTGTAAAGTATGGTAAATCCCAAGAAAGTTCTTTTTTGGGGGTTCAATTGTACAAGTCAAACATACACGCATATATTGTTAGTTATATTAATTTATTCTGTGTATTATTTAATTTATAGATGATGAACTAAATATTAGACTTTACGTGTATATAATTATATATATATATTATAGATTATATTATATATATATATGTATATAATGTATTTATATATATTATATATAATAAATTATAGTTATATATATATATAAAATTAATATATAATATTATATATATTATATATATATATAATAATAATATATACAAATACATGCATTACATACCATACATAAATGCATAGAGTATATATAGTATGTATGTGTGTATATATATATATATATAGTAATATTATTTAATAATATATAATATATATTATATCATATATATATAATATTATATATATATATAGCATGCATATGCATGAGATATATATGATGTTTAGGTGTGTACAATATATTTATTTATATATATTATATATATTATATATATATATATATTATATAATATATATATATTTAGTCCACAATAGTCACTCGGATGAAGGACAGCTCACATGTAACCTGGAATATCAAGATTTTGCTTTTATGACAAAACCATCACCTTTAGAGTAGTGAACAGTTTCCGGACGACGACTGACATAAGACCCCAACGAGCTCTCAAATGACAATAAAAAGAAGTTAACAAGCTGCTTGAAGGTTCATAAAATAATCTTAAAGTAAAAAAATATTCTGTAAAATACAGTTTCTTAAACTACAAAAGGTTAGTAGCTGTAACTAATTAAACTCCTTCGTTCACTTGCTCATTTCAAAAAGACGTTCGCTCAAGTGCGTTTTTGAATTCGTCTTTGGATTCCCAAAACCTAAAATTCTGCTAAAAATGGAACCTGAATTGCATGCATCACCTCCTTAAATTTTACGTTCTACGATTCTCTTACATAGTTATTTCCCAGAGTGTATTATAAGGCATATGTATGTATGTATGTATGTATATATATAATATATATATATGCTCAATCTGTCGATTCTTAGGGCTCAAGCATCACTAAAATCCAAGGAATAACATAATCCTTCTGCTTATACGGTTTGAATTTTTTTTTTCTCGAAAATTCAGGACTATTTGTTATGGACTCTTTGAGCATCCTTGTGAAAATGAATCTGTACCTTTTCGTGATGGGGGCAAAATTTCAAAGAAGAGCATTCATGCTTATATGCAGGGTTACGAATATATATATCTTATATTATATATATATATTATAATATATTATAATATAATATATATTATATATATGTATAGTATATTATATATGTATATATATATATATATACATATGATATATAGTATAATATATATTATAATATATATTATATAATGTAAACACTTAATATGGATGCATGAAAAACACAATTGAGAAAAGAGATCTTTGTACCTAAGTGTAATGGACAAAAAATGGGAAATTAGAGGATTCACTACTATATATTCACAATTATAAGCGTGGTTTTTATGTTTATTACTTAGATTTTTAATTTATAAACTCTCTCCCAGCCAAACTTTCGAACCTAGAATGCTAAGTTATTTTGTTATTGCTTTATATTAATACATATGAAAAGGGATAATCTTAGGCTTAATTAATCGCCTAAATTAAGGTAATATACCTTTTAATTAATTTGACGTTCTAAGGAAATGTAAGATCTAGTAGAAGTTTGTAAAGTACAAAGTAAAGTATCAGCACCAACAGCAGCATCATTTCTTCTTCTTCTTTCCCACCGTTATCCCTACAATAAGGGGTCGTTTGCCTGATATGCCTTTCCTTACAACATCAGGCACGGTTTATTAATTGGCAAAGTGGTTTTTACGACCGCATGCCCTTGCTGTCGTCAACCACAGTTATTGGCGGTGACCCTCGCCTTTTGACTTAAAAGTCCACCTGCAAGGCAGCAGTTTCCACAGTTATTGACGTAGTCTTACTTTTACTAAAAAAAAAGAAGACTGCAAGGCAGCAGCTGTCTTTTTAGCCGCCTTTTACAACACGCAGGACCTACTGTGGTAATATTCTTACACCCTTACCACTGGGTGCAACAGCAGCCCCATTTGCAACAGTTAATTAACGCAATTCAAATGATCCAAGATTATGATCAAAGTCACTTCTGCTGAACTTCCAGTTAATTTGTGGTTCGAAAAATAATACTTAAAACTCAGATTTTCCGATCAGTTTTAGTGAGCCACTTTGAATGTTAGACGAAGACTTAACATTATAATTTGAAAATGAATTAAATGTAAGAATTCTCGTTATCATTCCCGTTACTTATCTATTTTAATCTGTTGAGATGACATGAAAAAAGTCGCCCAGTGACTCCCGAGGAAACTGTGGCGAAGAAAAGAAGTTTGTCATCAGAAACTGGAAATTTCATCTTTATGTTAAGGAAACTTGTGTTATTAACCAAGTGGCGGGAGATCATAATGGATCTTTCAAAAGGTGACGCGATTGGAGAGGTGCTGTTGTCTGGGGAGATTGCTGTCCTTTGCCGGAGGTTTGGGTAGTTCGAACGTTGCTGGAATTCGGAGGATAAATGAGAGAGCCATCTAACAGATGAAAGAGAGAAAGCAAATCTTATAAACTTTGGAATTCTTGCAGATGTACCTGCTGATGGTGTAGGGATGGCAGTTAAAAAGGCTTCATTATCAGTGAGATATTGTGGAATGGCAGTTATGATAGTGTAATAGTAGCTGTCTTGTGTTGGGTACACGTGAATGAATGCATAGCTCAAAAGTACTCAGTAAGAAGTAAAATTGTTCCATCATATGCGTATATGGAAAGGTCACGCAAATGAGTGTAAAAGATACAAGGACCTAACATTTTACTTTGGAAGGTGTATATAGCAATGTTTAAATTCTTAAGAAGGATAAATAAGATAAGGGTTAATAAGGAAAGAGCGTTGTGTGTTATGAAGCTGTTATATGAAAGTTTATTGTCAATGGCATGAAGTGATATGCCACACAATGTGAGCGCTTGAAGATGTCATGTGTAAGGTGTAATTTGCCGGTGCCAAGTGGAAGTTCCTGTGATGGCATCAAAGCATGTGTTGGGTTAAGTACGGGGAGAGTGACTGGTTTGTTGCAAAAGATTATTTTATAAAAGTGTGTCTTCCAGTCTCTTGAATAGTTTGCGTGGCTTGAGTGATACGGTAGGAAAAGAAAGCGGTCATGAATGAATGAATTGCACTTTGGTTGAAAACTGTAAATGATACAGTTTTGATGAGTGAGACGAAGCTGCAATGTCTTACTAGTTAATAATAGGAGAAAAGACCCATTATTCAGTATACGAGTCACTGCCTCCGAACTGGAAACTCCGACTACTTATGATAAATTAAACATACAGGTAACGAAGATTTGTATTTAATATATATATATATATATATATAATATATATATATATATATATATATATATATATATATATATATAGGCTATATATAAATATTGTCTTTGCTATAAAGAATAGTTCCTTCATGAGTAACATTCACCGCGTCCCGTCAGCTAAAGTGACAGAAATCATAAATGTAAAGGTAATGCTGCCTCAGATTATTGTTAGTGTATTTCCACATCGTATGCTGTAAATTTGTGAACCCTGTTAGATTGTTTTGGCGCTGTTCAAATTAGTAGAATTGAGTTACTGTGACGATTTATTATTAGATATGTTTTGTTTTTGCGCTGCTCAAATTGGCAGAATTGAGTTTTGTTTATGCGCTGTTAAAATTGGCAGAATTGAGTTTTGTTTTTGAGCTGTTCAAATTGGCAGAATTGAGTTTTGTTTTTGCGCTGTTGAAATTGGCAGAATTGAGTTTTGTTTTTGCGCTGTTGAAATTGGCAGAATTGAGTTTTGTTTTTTCGCTGGTGAAATTGGCAGAATTGATTATTGTTTTTGTTCTGTTGAAATTGGCAGAATTGATTTTTGTTTTTGCGCTGTTTCAATTGGCAGAATTGAGTTTTGTTTTTTCGCTGTTGAAATTGGCAGAATTGAGTTTCGTTTTTGTTCTGTTGAAATTGGCAGAATTGATTTTTGTTTTTGCGCTGTTTGAAATTGCAGAATTGAGTTTTGTTTTTGTTCTGTTGAAATTGGCAGAATTGATTTTTTGTTTTTGCGCTGTTTGGAAATTGGCAGATTGAGTTTTGTTTTTGTTCTGTTGAAATTGGCAGAATTGATATTGTTTTAGGCGCTGTTGAAATTGCAGGAATTGGAGTTTCGTTTTGTTCTGTGAAATTGGGCAGAAATTGAGTTTTGGTTTTCTTTTTTTGCGCTGTTGAAATTGGCAGAAGTGATTATTGTTTTTGTTCTGTTGAAATTGGCAAAATTGAGTTTTGTTTTTGTTCTGTTGAAATTGGCAGAATTGATTTTTGTTTTTGTTCTGTTGGAATTGGCAGAATTGAGTTTTGTTTTTGCGCTGTTGAAATTGGCAGAATTGAGTTTCGTTTTTGTTCTGTTGAAATTGGCAGAATTGATTTTTCTTTTTGCACTGTTGAAATTGGCAGAATTGAGTTTTCGTTTTTGTTTTGTTGAAATTGGCAGAATTGATTTTTGTTTTTGCGCTGTTGAAATTGGCAGAATTGAGTTTCGTTTTTGTTCTGTTGAAATTGGCAGAATTGATTTTTGTTTTTGCGCTGTTGAAATTGGCAGAATTGAGTTTCGTTTTTGTTCTGTTGAAATTGGCAGAATTGATTTTTGTTTTTGCGCTGTTGAAATTGGCAGAATTGAGTTTCGTTTTTGTTCTGTTGAAATTGGCAGAATTGAGTTTTGTTTTTGGGCTGTTCAAATTGGCAGAATTGAGTTACTGTGACGATTTATTATTAAAGATGTTTTGTTTTTGCGCTGTTCAGATTGGCAGAATTGAGTTGTGTTTTGCGCTGCTCAAATTGGCAGAATTGAGTTTTGTTTTTGCGCTTTTCAAATTGGCAGAATTGAGTTTTGTTTTAGCGCTGTTCAAATTGGCAGAATTGAATTTTGTTTTTGCGCTGTTCAAATTGGCAGAATTGAGTTTCTGTTTTAGCCTGGTCAAATTGGCGAATTGAAGTTTTGTTTAGCGCTTTTGTTCAATTTTTTGCAGAAGTTGAGTTTTGTTTTAGCGGTTTTCAAAGTTGGCAGAATTGAGTTTAGTTTTTTGCGCTTTTTTGTTCAATTGGCAGAATTGAGTTTTTGTTTGCGCTGTTCAAATTGGCAGAATTGATGTTTTTTAGTTTTAGCCGCTGTTCAAATTGGCAGAATTGAAGTTTTGTTTTTAGCGCTTTTGTTTAAATTTGGCAGAATTGAGTTTAGTTTTTGCGCTGTTCAAATTGGCAGAATTGAGTTTTGTTTTAGCGCTGTTCAAGTTGGCAGAATTGAGTTATTGTAACGATTTAATTATTAAACGCTTACGATTCTTGGTGTCAATGGAAAAACCTCCTGTAATAATTGAAATGTGGCTGATTCCGACCTCAATTTCTAATTGAAGATTACGGTGTGCCCTAGAGTGTGGAAGGTTTGTTAACCATATATGCATATATATATATATAATATATATATATATATATATATATATATATATTATGATATATATATATATATATATATATATATATATATATATATATATATAATGTTTATAAAATGAATGTGACTGAAGTGCTTTCTCACTTATTGCCTCTGGTCTGCATGATTCTGTGTCTATTGAATGGAACTAATGTCATGATAAGGTTCTGACTCATTAATCGTTAGTAGGTTGCTTACATCATCTCTGACGAATAGATTAGACAGTTGTTAGAAATAACAGGACTTTTTTTTTCATTCTTCTATACAGTGCCTTCGACGTTTATTTCGTGTGGGAAGTTAGATGGAATCATCTTTCATTTTGAGTGAATATAGTCTGTACCATTTTTTTTTTTTTTTTAATAAATTCCACTTTTATCTGTCAGTTGTATCCACAAGAGTCAGAGTCAGCTAATGTAGGATTAATATTAATTGTGTCTTGATAATCCTGAACTTCAGTCTGAAAGTTTCACTGGGCAAGAAAATCGGCGATTTTTCCACACATATTTCTCTCTCTCTCTCTCTCTCTCTCTCTCTCTCTCTCTCTCTCTCTCTCTCTAAATAGGAACTTATGACTTATCGTCATTATAATAAGTTGAACAATATTAGGCATCCCTCCCCCGCGTCAGTCCACAGCTCCGAGTTTCTGTCTTCGCAGTTTCTCATGCATTATTATGCAATCAAACAACCTACACGTATTTCATAAAGTAATTTATTATTACGAATTACTTTATGAAATGTTCCCATTCCAAAATACATATGTTGATGTATTGACATCGGAAATTCGTGAACTTAAGTGATTTTCTCTCCGCTGAATGTATTCTTTTCTAAATCGCAGATATTCGTAGATCTTGGCCGATAATCCAGCTATTTATGAGTCAGTATTATTGTCAGTTTGTTGACTAATTTACCATCTTCAAGTAAATGACGTTGAGTAGCCGGTGTGATAGTGTGTTCTTATTATTGCTTAAAAACACCAGTTCATGTTTTTTCTCGTTTTTCAGTCTGTTGTCCCTAAGGCTATGCTATTTTCCGCTTTTCAGGTAAATAATAAAATCAACTTTTTTTTCCCGAGAATGAGGTCCCTGAAGTTCATCATGCAGTTCCTGAACTTTGTTATTCAAGCTGTGTTCGCGAAGTTTTTATGATGGGCACGATTCCTATTTTGTCGCCCCAGCACGAAAGGAAATCATACTAACTTTGATTTTCTTTTATGGTATCCTGGATGTGTCCTCCACTGTGCGTTATTGTAATGTCTCGTTCTTTCTTCGCCCATTTCGGTTTCGGTTTTGTATTTCTTGTGTATCACATTTTTGCCTCATTTTTTCTTTTGCCGAGCTGCATTTCGAATATATGAAAGGGTGCATGTTTTAGAAGACTTAATGCAGAGATATGTTATATACCTGTATATTATATATATAATATATATATATATATTATATATATATATATGTATTTATGTATATATGTATGTATGGGTATATAATAATAATGATATTGTTACGTTGTTATATTCCGGTGTGGTTAACGGTAACTGTAATGTCTTGTCTGTTGCTATGGGAGTTGCCAGAGGCCGAGCAGTGTCTAGAAAAGGTTCCCTCTTATTTAAGTACCAGGTTCATTCATATTCCTAAAGTTATAAAAATAAAATGAAAGATTTAACTACCTTTCCTATGATTTGGTTCCAATTAGATGTCCTTTGAGATGAATTTATATATCTCTGTGGACTCCCTCTCTGTGTATCACTTTCCATGTAGAAAAGTTATTCATTATTTATTAGAAAAATTAAAGCAACATGACGCAGTTGTTTTCCCTAAGCAGAAAATACCAAGGTCAAAGTAATTAAATCATATCTTTGTGCTTTGCCGTTCATTCAATTATCTCAACAAACAGCAAAAACTCCCATAAAGTAAAGTAATAACATATGAAATAAAGGGGAGTAAAATATATGAAGTGACGAAATGACCGTCAGCAATATTAGTTACGTGCAGATAACACAAATGAAACGTTAATATGAATATAAAACTTTATGAAAATAGGAATTTAAGAACAGTATCAGATCAACAGTTCTTCACAAAGTTTGGAGAAAAAAAATCCAGTATTAAAACAACACAAAACCAAGGATATTTATCGCTTATGTAGTACAACTACAATATCAAAGGTGAACCCCATGTGTAAACAACTTCCATAACGAGCTGCTGTATGAGCCAAATAAGAATCCTCCTCAGCATGTCTAACCCCTTACAATCTAATACGTTCACCTGTATTTTGCCACGAACTCCCTATCACTGTTGCAGATCTCCATATTTCCTAACCTTTTAACCTTTCTTCTTTCATCATGCATACCATGCAAACAGTTAATCTTTGCAGCTTCATCTCTATTTTTCAGTTCAGATTCAACAACACTGTTTCACATTCATAAAAGAGAACTGGCTCAAACATTTCTTCATACATTCAACTTTGGCCTCCAAAAACATTTCGAGTGTACTCACAAAGTTTGTTAGACATTCTTATACCTTCATTCCATTTTTCCCATCCTTTCTTTTCATTTTCCTTTTGTAAATATGACATAGTAGAGAAAACTTAAACAATTTCTTTCTAACTAAGAGAATGAATGTGAATGACTAAATATTTTGTCGTTCTCTCTTTCTTATTTGAGTGTTTTTCTTTTAGAAGAATGACAGATTAGGAATTTCAGAATGCAGATCGTATATTTTGTTATCCTTTCCGATTTCAGTCGTATTGTGTAGTTGGAATGTGACTGCGCAATTTTTATCTAATTTATATAAGCAGAAATCGAAATATTATTATTGAATTTGTTGAAAAGCTGAGCTCAGACTTTTTGACCTTGCTAGATATTTAAGGTTTTCCTCATCCTGTCTTGGAGCATCCTGGCAGGCTGAAGATAAGAGAAATCAGAGAGGAAATGGGCGTGATGGATGTGCATCTCCGTCTATTGATACGGCAGCTTCCAAGGAAAGGCAAGAATTATATCCCTCGAGATAAGCTAGGATTGACTTTCTCTTCCCTCGTGTTGGTGGATAGGTGGTGAAATGATTTTATCCAAAGCTCAGGGCAATGAAAAAGTGGATATACTCGTAGTCTCCTGCATTTGGTATCAAGACGCCTCTCTCTCTCTCTCTCTCTCTCTCTCTCTCTCTCTCTCCTCTCTCTCTCTCTTCTCGCTCTCTCTCTCTATATTTCTCTCTCTCTCTCTCTCTCCTCTCTCTCTCTCTGTGTTTGTGTGTGTGTGTGTGTGTGTTGGTAATGATGATTACTCTCGGTTTTTTTCCATCTGTCCACCCGTCTGTGGTGTTTGCGTATGGTAACACTGCGTCCCGGGCTTTAGATAGTTACATTCAGCTTACATTCAACAATAATAATAATATCCTATTTCGAATATTAACGGTGTAATTCGCATACAGTAAATTATTAAAACACTTTTCAGTTGCAAATGTACACCCAGATCTTTTACTTACCTAACACTTACACATAGCGTAACTATTTAAAGCCCGGGACGCAGTGTTACCATACGCAAACACCACAGGCGGGTGGACAGATGGAAAAATACAGAGAATAGTTGTGTTTTTCCAAGATAATGTGTATTGAGAACATTTTTGTGTCATGGATGGTTGTCATTTCTCTGGCATATTTTGATCGCTTGTTTGATTGTCCGGTTGTGACAGGAATATTGAAATAGGGATGTAAAGAGAAGCCCAATAGAGCGAAGACATAAAGGCTAACCCTTCTTGCTTTTTTATAGTCACTAAAAGTTACAGCTCTCTAAACTTGCGCTGACGTTTTCATTTAGAGTTTATGGGTCCTTTCACCACTCCAATATATTTTATACGTTTGTTTGCTTGTGGAGTGACTATATCCTGTAAAAATTCTTTGAATTAATATTTCAGAGATCTAACGTTTTATGACGGTAAAGTCAGATAAAAATTTATCATAAAAAAACCTGTTGAGTATTGATTGTTTTTTTTTCATGCGAAGAAGAATCACAGACTGAACGAGTAAAAAGATGAGAAACCACACGCACGCGGTATAGTGTTTAATCGTCACATTGCTAGAGTTGTCCTTTGCAAACTGTCACTACATAAAATTTTGCTTCTCAGCAGAGAACCAATAAATAAGTTGCTGTGGATTTTATCTTCGCCATACTCGTCGTTCGGCGCATATCATACAACGACGAAACTTATTGCTGAATACTGCAGTAGCTACAGGCCAGTTTCTACTCTCCCAGTGCTCTCCAAAGTTGCAGAAAAACCAACTGAAGCTCCGTTGCCAAAGGCGCTCAAGAGATAAGTCATCTTTCCCCACAGATAAGTTACTGAATCAAGTGGTGTGGACTAGATGTATGTGACAGTGAGATTTGAAATAAAGTTTTAAATATGTAATTTAATTTGCTTCTGACAATAAGCATGCTTATCTCTGACATTGGATAATGTGTGTAGCAAATAGCCTGCGACGGTGTTTATGACATGCTTGACTGTGGAAGCTCTTTTTCCCTTACTCGAGGAGTAACCCTACAAACTACTTTGTTGTTGTTGGGCGGGGAGGGGTGGGGGGGTTGGTAGGAAATGTCTAAAAAGGTCTGATACAAGAATTTTAGGATAAGGTATTTATGATCTATTAAGATGAAAGCGTAAAAAATGAATAAGATTCATATTAAGCAGTTTAGAAAAATTAATTTTGGTAAAATATATGGTATTTTTATAATTTTCTTGGGTGGAACAACAGACTGTCTGTCCGTAGATTTCAGCACGTTGTAATTTATTTGATGTACAGAATTAAGAGGCTGTATTTCTGTTCAATTATTTTGCATTTCCACTTATAGCTGAGAATATATGAACGTGTTTAATTTGTGTCTTTATTTTTATCCTTGTTGTTAATGTGAGCAGTACTAATTCTGAGTATTAATTAAGAAGACCACTTCACGTTAAGTTAGGAATATAATGTTTGCAGTTTATGCATCAGTGGAAAATCTTCCACGCGTTGCGAGTAAGCTGGAGGTCGGGTCACGCCTTGTTTGTTAGAGCATGGTGAGGGGTATTGTGTGGGAATACAGGCAAATTTCTGTTTTATTGCTTATGGAAATGGACATTGATATGTTGGATGGAATGGGTTGAGGGAGAGGTGGAGTGTTGTGTGACTTTCGTTCCTCTTCCGGAAATGTAGTTTTCGAGAGGAGGAGCAGCACCAGCCACACCTCCCTCCCGGCTTTGTTGAAATCGCTGTGTCTCTCAGAACATGAAATTGGTGTAGTTGTTAGTATTGCGGTGTTCTCGGCGATTTGCGATCATTTAAGAGTACATTTGAATATTTCGGTATAAAGAACTCTCTATTGAATGCAACTTATTTTCACTGTATTTGGGGAAAAGTATTTCCGTATCACAGACTAAAATACACGGTGTAAAAATAAACAAGAGAGTTCATGAAAAATGAATGTTAAAATTCCTAGGAAACCTTCAACTTTTCATGTTTACTAGCGGGAAATTGTATAACATTCAAAATGAAAACATTGAGAATACATGTTCATTTGCAGTTGCTTTTTGTAACCGTTTTAGATTTTGTGAAAAATAGCTTTGAGCTGTTGCTGTCGTATTGGTAGAGGGCTTGCACTTTTATCTTAGTTATGGAAAACTGTTATTTTATAGTTATCTTGATCTTTTAAATGCAATATTACACTAATAACTTCGTTTTTAATTTATGCGCAGGTATTGATTTCTTCATTATCTATGTACAAACTGATTGAGGTTTCACGGTATGCACGAACAGATTTCAGTTTAATTTCTTTATATCTTAGAGCACAGATGAGCAATTTAAGGTCGTTCTGAGAATTTCTTTTAATTGTGGCTCGTTAGAGGGGACGATGAGGCGGTAAATGCGAATCCTTTGAGCGATGCTTGGAGTCTTTTTAACCATATTTATTTTCTTTGCATTCTAGTTATGCTTCTAGTTTTTGTTTTGTTTTCCATTCTAACATTTATTGTAATAAAACTGACATTCTATTAATCTCATTGATTTTTAGCGATTTTAATGACTACTCTGTATAACACCAGAAATAGATGTCAGTTAGCAGGTTCTAAATGAATTAAGGTTAACCCTTTGAAAAAGTGTTTCCAGTCAGCCTGCAACAGTTCTTTCACTTTCTTTGAGAAACTTTGTTTGGTATGGAAAGCGCCCCCCCCCCCCCACCACACACACACACACACATACAATGACATCTGTGAATTGATCTTTGTCCAGGGTGACGAATGTAGGAAGGTAATCTTTAAGTTGTATTGTTGCTGAAAGGATTATCCGGAAAGTTTTATTTGTACTTTAATTGTGGTTTCTCTTACTATTCAAACATGGGAAAATTGGTATTTATGTACCAAAAGGTCTGTATATATGCTAAACACGAAGAACATTGCTCAAGGCATTTAATTAAGTTTTTCTTTTGATACATAGCCTTTGGGGAAACTTCAAGTGATGGTCAGTCGTTATCTCTGTTGCCGGAAGGGAAAAGTCAATATTTCCAACCTTTATTATGTTTTCGTATTGCCGATAGTATTAATTTTGTTAAATAAGGTATCGCTCACTTTCCTTTAAAAGATGAGATCTTTAGGGAACATAAGTTTCTAAGAAACTTGTTTTCTAGCACACGACGGTTCTACTCTTTTGCCTCATAGGTTGCCTCGAGAACCTACCCTGAGATTGCAGCAGTAGATATTTTATCCTTTTTATTTCCCTCTCTTGATATATCCGCTTCGTTAATAAGGGAAAACAAACACTCGTTTTTCATTAGGTTTTTCGAGACTCGGTCTAGGGCTTGGTTAAGAAAATTTTTCATGAGCAGCTCAGTGAGAATTCTTATCAGTCTCACTGTTATTTCAGTCTGAAATAACAGAAGCAGAGAGAAAGACTAAGTGTATCAGAACGGTGATTGATTTCGCCCAAGAGTCGAGATCCGAGGAGGGGCGGTTTATCTTCCGATAGGCAGAGTTTGGGGCTTGCTACTCGGTCAAGTTCAGTTGTCATCACTCCTATCTGAGGCCCTTGGCTTCTATGAGTCACTTGATCATAGGCTTTATTTGCCAGGGGGGAAAAGGTTTAGGCTTTCGAAGGAGTTTATGTAGTATTTGAATACTTACCTGCATTAAAATGAGCCACAGGGCTTCAAGCGAAAGCAAGAGAAGTTGAAGAACTACGACGAAAGGAGAGAGAAGATGGCAAGTGATGCTTACTTCCAAGACAGAAAGTTAATCAAGTGAGTGACATAAGTTTTTGTACGTATATTGGCTGTCTAGATCCAAGGAATTCGGGCTTTCCACACCAACATAAGAGAAGCATGTCATGTAGGGAATGAAGATGGTGTGGTAAATGTCGCAATAAATACTTATTCAAACATTTGTCACCATCTGTATCCTGCTGACAATTTCAGTCATTTTTCTTATATTTATATTACTGAGTGACTGAAATGTTATTAGATTTTGTGGGTTAGTTTTCCTTTACTGAATGACTTTTTCAAGTGAGTGTATACATGACTACTATTCGAACTTGTCAATGCTTATTATTTTTAAATATCTTTTATTATTATTATTAACATTTTTTTGGCTATCACAGTCGTCCTATTCGACTGGGTGGTTTTTATAGTGTATGGTTCCGGGTTGCATCCTGCCTCCTTAGGAGTCAATCACTTTTCTTACTATTTGCGCTGTTTCAATGAGCACACACTTCTGCACGAGTCCTGGAGCTACTTCAGTATCTAGTTTTTCCAGGTTCCTTTTCAGGGATCTTGGTATCGTACCTAGCGTCCCTATTATTATGGGTACAATTTTCACTGGCATATCCCATATCATTCTTATTTTTGTTTTCAGGTCTTGATACTTATCAATCTTTTAGCTTTCTTTCTCATCTACTCTGGTGTCCCATGGTATTGCGACGTCAATGCGTGATACTTTCTTCTTGATTTTGTCAATCAACGTCACTTCTGGTTTATTGGCACGTATCGTCCTATCTGTTCTGATACCATAGTCCCAGAGGATCTTTGCCTGTTTGTTTTTTATCACTCCCTCAGGTTGGTGCTTGTACTACTTATTACTTCAAGGTAGCTGGTGTTTCTTGCACAGGCTTCAGTGGAGGGCTTTTGCTACTGAATCATGCCTCTTTTTGTACTGGTTCTGTGCAAGTGCTGGACATCCGCTTGCTATGTGGTTTATGGTATCTTCTTCTCATTATATAATATATATATATATTTTATATATATATAATATATATATATATTATATATATATATATATATATATATATTGCATTTTCCTGCATGTGGGTGAGATGTTATTTCTATCTATCTTTCTTAGAATATATCTGGTTCTTAGGGCCTGATCTTGTGCCGCTGTTAGCATTCCTTCTGTTTCCTTCTTGAGCTCTCCCCTCTGTAGCCATGTTTCATCGCTGGCCATTTCTTAAGTCTGTCTCATGTACTGTCCATGCATTGGTTTGTTGTGCCATTTCTCCCTTCTATTTGTCATTCTTCTGTCTGTATAATTCAGTCTTCGTCTACTTTTATCAGTCCTTCTTCCCATGCACTCCTGAGTCGCTCGTTTTCACTGGTTTTTAGATATTGCCCCGTGCTCTGCTCTCGATGTTGACGCAGTCCTCTATGCTTACTAGTCCTCTCCCTCCTTCCTTCCGTGTTATGTATAGTCTGTCCGTATTTGCTCCTTGGTGTAGTGCTTTGTGTATTATCATGTGTTTCCTAGTTTTTTGGTCTATGCTGCGGAGTTCACCCTTCGTCCATTCCACTACTCTTGCACTGCATCTGATTACTGGTACTGCCCATGTGTTTATGGCTTTCATCATATTCTTGCCGTCAAGTTTTGACTTTAGTGTTGCCTTAAGTCTCTGCATATAGTCTTTCTTGAGCATGTTCTTCATCTCTTGGTATTTCATTTCCTCTCCTATTATTCCCATATATTTGTATCCTGTCTCATATATGAGTTTGATGCTATTATCATCTGGTAAATGTATCCCTTCAGTCCTTGTCACAATGTCTTTTTGTATGTTGACGAAGGCACATTCTTCTATTCCAAACTCCATCCTGATGTCCCCAGATACAATCCTTTCAGTCTGGATTAGGTTATCTATTTCCTTGATGCTTTTACCATACAGTTTGATGTCCATGAACGTCAGATGGTTAATTATGTTGCCTCCTTTCTTGAGTTAGTACCCAGCATCCATCTTCTACAATACTTTTGTCTTGGGAATCATGGTTACTATGAAGAGTAGTGGGGCAGTGAGTCCGTCTGGAAGGTCCCTCTCCTTATAACCTCTGCTAGCTTTATTATAGAGCTTGTAAGTATTGTATTCCAGTTGCGCATTGTATTTTTTAGGAAGCTGATGGTGTTTTTCTAGTCTGCTCCATATATTTTCAGGCGTTCTATTAGCTTCGTGTGTGGTATCATGTCGAAGGCTTTCTTGTAATCAATCCATGCCATACTTAGGTTGGTTCTCCTTATTTTACTGTTCTTCATTACCATTTTGTATGTCAGGAGCTGGTCTTCTGTGCCCCTACACTTCCGTCAGCAGCCTTTCTGTTGGTAGGGTATGGTGTTTGTATCCTCTAGGTAGTTGTATACCTTTCACTAGTGATAGCTTTTAGTAACTTCCACATAATTCACAGGCAAATGATAGAGCTGTAGTTACTTTCTATATTTCCCTTGTTCTTGTCTTCCTGTACTACGGATGTTCTCCCTGTGGTCATCCATTTTGGCGCATGGGGGTTTGTAGTACAATGGTGGATTTGTTCTGCTATTTGTAATTGTACGGTCGGGAAGTTTTTGAGCTAGTATCCATGGACTTCATTGGGTCCTGGGACTTTCCAGTTGTGCATTTTCATTAATTGGTGTCAGATTGTCTGTCGTGATCTCGGTGAATCTTTGATTTATTCTCCCCATTTCTTCTGCCTTAACTTCATGGAGCCATGTTGTATGTTTGTTGTGTGTTACCGGATTACTTACTTGGTTCGGCTTCAGGAATTTCCCGGTGGTTGTCTTAACTTTTAGTTGGTTGTATAGTCTATTATCGTTGGTTCCGAATAGTTTGTTCTGTTGGTATCTTTTATTCCTGTTCAGGTACTGTTGGATCTTATGTGCTTTGGCTTTAAGCCTCTGTTTGATATCTTCTATTGTGTTGCATGGTTCCTTCTCCTGTACATTGTATTTCTCGTTCAGTTCCTCCCTTTTTTCTTGCTTCTTGCCTCTTTTGTGCCATCTCAGCTTACACAAGTCAGATCTCAGCACCATGATTTTCTTTTCCAGGCTCCTTTATTATTATTATTATTATTTTATTAATTATTATTATTAGATGATTTTTTTTTTATTTTTTTTTTTTTTTTTTTTTTTTTACTCTTATCACAGTCCTCCAATTCGACTGGGTGGTATTTATAGTGTGGGGTTCCGGGTTGCATCCTGCCCCCTTAGGAGTCCATCACTCTTCTTACTATGTGTGCCGTTTCTAGGATCACCTCTTCTGCATGAGCCCTGGAGCTACTTCAGCCTCTAGTTTTTCTAGATTCCTTTTCAGGGATCTGGGATCGTGCCTAGTGCTCCTATGATTATGGGTACGATTTCCACTGGCATATCCCATATCCTTCTTATTTCTATTTTCAAATCTTGATACTTATCCAATTTTTCCCTCTCTTTCTCTTCCACTCTGGTGTCCCATGGTATTGCGACATCAATGAGTGATACTTTCTTCTTGACTTTGTCAATCAACGTCACAATCTGGTCTGTTTGCACGTATCACCCTATCCGTTCTGATACCATAGTCCCAGAGGATCTTCGCCTGATCGGTTTTCTATCACTCCTTCAGGTTGGTGCTCGTACCACTTATTACTGCAAGGTAGCTGATGTTTCTTGCACAGGCTCCAGTGGAGGGCTTTTGCTACTGAATCATGCCTCTTTTTGTACTGGTTCTGTGCAAGTGCCGGGCATTCACTTGCTATGTGGTTTATGGTTTCACTTTTCGTATTGCACTTCCTACATATGGGAGAGATGTTATTTCCGTCTATCGTACTTGAACATATCTGGTTCTTAGGGCCTGATCTTGTGCCGCTGTTATCATTCCTTCAGTTTCCTTCTTTAGCTCTCCCCTCTGTAGCCATTGCCAATTGTCATCGCTGGCTAGTTCTTTAGTCTGTCTCATGTATTTGTCCATGCATTGGTTTGTTGTGCCTCCAGTCCTCTGTTCTTTCTGTCTTTTCTCCTGTCTCTGTATATTTTCTGGGTCTTCGTCTGCTTTTATTAGTCCTTCTTCCCATGGCACTCTTTAGCCACTCGTCTTCACTGGTTTTCAGATATTGCCCAGTGCTCTGTTTTCGATGTTGACGCAGTCCTCTATACTTAGAGTCCTCTCCCTCCTTCCTTTCGTGTTATGTATAGTCTGTCCGTATTTGCTCTTGGGTGTAGTGCTGTGTGTATTGTCATATGTTTCCTGGTTTTCTGATCTATGCTGCGGAGTGGTTCTGCCTTCGTCCATTCCACTTTTCCTGCGCTGTATCTGATTACTGGCACTGCCCATGTGTTTATGGCTTTTATCATATTTCCGGCGTTGAGTTTTGACTTGAGTATCGCCTTGAGTCTCTGCATATATTCTTTCCTGATCGTGTCCTTCATCTCTTGGTGTTTTATATCTCCTCCTTCCATTATTCCCAGGTATTTGTATCCTGTCTCATCTATGTGTTTGATGTTGCTCCCATCTGGTAGCTTTATCCCTTCAGTTCTCGTTACTTTGCCTTTTTGTATGTTGACTAAGGCGCATTTTTCTATTCCAAACTCCATCCTGATGTCCTCAGATACAATCCTTACAGTCTGGATTAGGGTATCTATTTCCTTGATGCTCTTACCATACAGCTTGATGTCGTCCATGAACATCAGATGGTTGATTCTGTTGCCTCTTTTCTTGAGTTGGTACCCGGCATCCATCTTCTGTAGTACTTTTTATTATGATTATTATTATTATTATTATTATTATTATTATTATTATTATTATTATTATTATTATTATTATTATTATCATTATTATTATTATTATTTTATTATTTTTTTTTTTTTTTTTTTTTTGTAGTTTAGGTTTGGAATAGGATATAAAGAAACGTCTTGACTTCAAAGGCTGGAACGTTCTGTAGCATTATAAGGAGAGCCGTGGAGACGAAATGCTTTTCTATTTTCATCTCCCATTTTCGTAAATGATCAAAGAATGTTATTTCTTCTGATGTCCGGACGTAGATGCTCTTATTGGATTGTTTTGATTCAAAGCCTGGGAAGGTATTTTGTTTTCCAGGAAGATATGACTATGCGATGAATACTATGTTTGTTTTATGTTGATACTTGAGAAAATGAAGGAATGTTTCCTCCCCATCCCCCCCCCCTCTCCTCTCTCCTCTCTCTCTCTCGCTCTCTCCTCTCTCTCTCTCTCTTTCTCTCTCTCTCTCTCTCTCTCTCATAAAAGTTTTCATAAGCTACAAATTATACAGTGTATCTGAAATACAAATAAATATTGGAAACGCTGTGATTTTGATTTCCTTAATATATGTACATATACATACACGTATATATATATATATATATATATATATAGTATATAAATATATATGTGTGTGTGTATATTTATATACATTGAGTGAATATATTTGGAAATTCATATCTACATTTGCTATATACAAATCATTTTGGGGCCAAGATACTACAATGACGTAATCGATCGAGGTACTTGCAATTGCTATATGTTGGGACTTTAGTAATCAGAAAAAAACATCAAAACTGATAGATTCGTTAGTTTTGATGTTTGTTTCCTCTTTATTGAAGTCCCTACAGATTCATTTTAGAGTATGTTATAACGAACTAACCCAGCGTGAATTGCCTCTACCTGTAAGTCATTTTATTTCACTCACTAGGTTGTGCATTTGTGATTGTAAGCTTATATTCAATGGTGAATTTTTTCAACAAATATTTGGTAAGGCAGTGGGCAACCCCTTATCACCATTCCTCTCAAACTTGTATGTGGAATTATTTGAAAAATACTATTTTCCTAATATCATCTATATTCCTTTAAAGTTGTATAGATATGTTGACGGTATTTTAGCAGTTTTGCCTGCTGGTATTGATGTAAATAATTTTCTCTCTGATTTGATTAATCAGGTGCCATCAGTTAAGTTTACTTTAGAATTGGAAAAAGTTTAATTGCCTCCATTTCTTAGATGCTTTAATACATAGAGAACCATTTCCATGTAAATTCAGCATATATAGGAAACCAACCAACAACTTATTTCCATATTGATTCAGGCCACCATCTTAATATCAAAATGTAAATTGAATACATAAGAAAAATAGGAACAGATATATGTTATCTTTCACATATATTAGGTATTTGCTATAATAAAGCCCACTAAAAGTTTTGTAGCATAAGTAACATGGAGAAAGATACTTCTAAGAATATTCTTAGCTTGCCTTAGTTTAGCGGTTTTGAAACCATTAAATCGATGTTAAAATCTTTTAAGGTCAACCTCGTTTTTTCGTATAATAACACAATAAAAGGAATGCTAATAAAAAATGGCCCCAAGGAAAGCGGCAACATAATATATGAAATTCCAAGTTTGGAGTGCCCCTCGTTTTATATCGGCCAATCTAGCGAGGATTTAGAAGTACGAATTAAACAACATAAGTATTTTGACAAAACTGGCCAAACATCCAATGCAATATACATTCATTTAAGTGAAAACGCCCACGGAATAAACTAGAACGGCAGTTCAGTAATTGCAAGATCCAAAGATGTCTTGTCACGAAATATTTTAGAATTTGCTATTATACAACTTTCTTCCAATTGTAATTTTGATATTAGCTCTGGCTTGTACATATTATCTGGACCCTTGTATAAGTAACATGTTTAAGAATCATTTTAAAGGTAAAATTACAAACTATACTGTCCATCTGACTGTGGTGTTTTCATATGGTAACACTGCGTCCCGGGCTTTAAATAGTTACGCTATGTCTAAGTTTTAGGTGGATAAAAGGATATCTGTGTGTACATTTGCAACTGAAAAGTGTTTTAATAATTTACTGTATGCGAATTACACCGTTAATATTCGAAATATGATATTATTTAAAGCCCGGGACGCAGTGTTACCATGCGCAAACACCACAGGCGGATGGACAGATGGAAAAAAACAGAGCATAGTTACCTCTTAGATTAAGAATAATATAAAGTTACAGACTTAATTACAAGTTAGTTGCCTTTTATTAGATACTTTCTTTGTACATGTATGTTTAATATATTTTTTGTGAATAAGTTTATCTTGCGAAAAAGGTTATGTTGTTTACCAAATTGAAATTTTGTGTGAGGCCTGTGACTGCACTGTATAATTTGTTAATTATCTTGTCCCTGCACCTGAGCAGTTGGACTTGACTTTTTGTAAACCTCTTAAATTGTACCCCTGTTTTGGGAAGGTTACTCATTCTCCAGGTGTGTTGGATTCTAGGTACATATTTTCCTTTATAATCCCTGTCTATCATTTATGTGACCTTTCATTGTAAACATATCTTCAATATATGTCAATCTGCTAAGTAAAGGACATTGAGTTGAAAGCCATCGCAGTACCCCTTCGTTTCACTTTCCTTCGTGGCTTTTCCATTTATATATATATATATACATATATATATATATATATATATATATATATATATATATATATATATATTGAGATGGCTTTTTGCCTCTGTCTGCATTTTTTCAGTCCGCCCTCAAATCTTCCAAAGAACTGAAGATAGAGGGCTGCAAATAGGTACGTTGATCATCCACCCTTCAGTTATCAAACATATCAAATTGCAGCACTCTAGCCTCATTAGTTTTTTTTTTATTTAAGGTTAAAGTTTCCATGTTCGTGGCTCTGGCGCTGTTGTAGGTGCCAACAACACAGGCCACCACTGAGCTGTAGCTGAAGTTTCATGGGCTGCTCCTAAGACTTCATACAGCATTATACGCTGTACAGAAAACTAGATGCACCGAAGAAGCCTTTGTGTGTGTGTGTGTGTGTGTGTGTGTGTGTGTGTGTGCACAGTCAGTGGCCGATGTATTCTGCCTTGCTTTTATTCGTCGCCGTCTCGGCTTTCAGCTTGGGGTCACTTTTCCCAGTGGAAGTTACCTTCGAAAAGATTCTTAGGTAGGCACCTTGCGTACTCTTATTTATTTTTAATGTGTATGTATATCACATTGCTTAGTTTAGGCCTTCCCCAAATCTGAGAGGTTCTTCGTCCTACAAAGTTTTATTTCGTGGAAGTATTGTGAGATATAGGTATTTATTTAAAATACTTATTATTATGCATAAAGGTTGTATGGAGACTCCACGTGGTATTGAAGGATAAAGGAAATAAATTGTAATGTACTTTATTTTATTTGAAGGCACGCTAATATATGCTAGAATTGTTTTCCCGCAGACGATATGATTTTATGACATATAAATACGGATAGCGGGATTTTGTAAACATGGAAAAATACGCGTATTGTTTATGGAACTCAAAATGTGAATGTCTTGAGGTATAGTTGACCCCATTCCCCATGCAGCTGTCTATTTCGTGGGGAGTTTTCCAACCTTGTGTCGCTCACGTCCTACTGCTAAAGCTCTTACATCCATCCACGATTCTTGACATTCTCACGGATTTCTTTAATTATTAAAGGAGACGTCAAGGGAGTTGCCTATCTGGTGTCTCGCCCTCGGCCTCTTCGGCTTTAGCTGTTGGTGCCAGATGACCCATGAAGTTCTTTGTTCTTGGAGAAATGCTAAAACCTTTAGCACCTAAACGTAGATCACAGAGGAAACATCATCTGCCTAATTTTTTATTATTATTAGTATTGGAAGGGAGCATTTAGCCAATATTCATTTTGGAAAGAGAGCATGGAGTGCGGGAGATATTTTATTGGAAGTATTCAGTCAGAAATCCGTGTATTCTTTGTACTCTCGCTCGACGGTCTGGATACTGGTTCTTCTAGTAGTAGTTACAAGGTGTTACAAGGATTAGGGTGTCTCAAAGACATGTTAGTTCATCCGAGGAGACATCGTGTGCTCACTTATCTGTATGAGCAGGTTTTACTGTTCATTCACAGTGTCCAATGATTTTGTCCTGCTTTCCTTTAAACTCTTCCACACTGTTGCTGTTTACAACTTCTGGTGGCAGTTTATTGCACGTGTCACATCTCTTGTATGTAAAAAAGTTCCCACAGTGGGATGTGTTGTATCTCTTTCAGTTCTAGTAGTAGTAGTAGTAGTAGTAGTAGTAGTGGTACCGTCAACATGTTTCGACCAGCTCGATGGTTATCCTCTGGGTATGGTGAGAAGCAAGGTATATAGAATGGTCAGGTAGAGTCATTTGTGGGGGGTTGCGGCTTATCCCCCCAAGAGCCGCATCACCTGGAGGCCAGGTCAGGGCGAGAAGTCACTCAGCTACCGTTTCATTCAAATATATATCACAGGTTACTTCAGTCATCTCTGTATTGATTTAGTTTTACATTCTTCGAATACAACCATAGTTTTGATTTTTTATATAATCTGAATTATTATTTAAATAATGCCAAACAACTGCGCCGTGTTTGATTGTTATTCAAATAGTAGAAAAAAAGAGGTGTCCTTTTTCCGATTCCCTCGTGATGAGGAAACAAGACGGAAATGGGTTCATCGTTGTAATAGAAAGGACTACTTTAACCCTACTGCTCATCGCATATGCAGTAAACATTTTGAAGAAAATGCATATAAAAGAGACCTGCAGCAGGAACTTCTTGGATCGCGAGCCCCAGCAATGAAAATTCAGACGTATGAATGTGAGGAAAGCAGTGCAGCTTCTTTCGGGGAAACAACATCTAAAAGCTTTAGATTTTTATGGAAGTCAGGGACTTTTGACGAGCATGTCCTGGGAAAGTACAAGGGACTTTATAAAGCTAGCCGACTCCTGGTTTGTTGTGTTCAGTTCAAGGGTAACTTATGACAGAAAAAAATTTATAAATACTTATGGGATGCAACTGACGGAACAGAATAAAATCCTTGATAATATGAAGTGTTACTGCTGAAACAATACGAGTTTGCAAAAGTAATAAGATCTATCAGTTCCAAAAGGGACTTATTGTGTCATGCAAATCCTTGCCAAGGTTGCATATGTATAAAAGTAAATATGATGTATCATACATAATTACCTCCAGACTTAACCAAGATGGACTGGAAAACATGTTTGGCTGTCTTTAGACAAATGGGTGCAACTTATGATCATCTTACGCCAGATGAAGGTCAAACACAGAATAAGGTCATATTTACTTGGCAAAATAAACTCTATAACTGGAAAAAATTGTAACTCGATGAAGGAGTGCGATTCTTCAATATGTCGGAAGGAATGTTCAGTCAAGAGAAAAGTTGTGAAAATAATGATTCAAATGAAACCGATCTTGATTTCTGCAATGGTGTTTGCCTCTACTGAAGATGAGAAGATCCCAGAAGAAGATTCAGAAAACTTTGAAAATGAATTTCATGAAAGAACTTTAGAGAATGTTGCAGACGAAGAGGGCCTTCGATATGTTGGAGGTTATGTGGCATCTAAATTTCCAGATTATCAGTTCTTAGGATGTAAACTTAAAATAGTGAAAGGTACCTGGATTAGTACAGTAGAGCGACATGAAGATAAATTAACGGAACCAAGTGCTGAGTTATTTGAAAAATTAAAGGTAACGGAAAAAATGTTTCAAACATACAATGGAGAAAATACACTGAGACCAGGCAATGGAGTATTATGCGACTTGGCACGCCATATTGGAAATTGTTTATCCTTGCCTTTTAAAGTAATATTGTTTTTTTGTCAGATATCGGATGTTTTTTAGGATGAGAGCTCTGAATGCCCAAATTTTATCATGTAGGCAAAAAAAGAAAAAGATGCATAAATTAACTAAATAATGCCATGAAAAATTTAAAAATTGTTGTTTTTTTCACTTTTACTAAGTATTTTTCATTTCCATTATGAAGCCAGATACTGTTATGTGTTATCTATGTCGATCTATGTTAGTTTATTAAATAATGTATTGTAAAATTATACATAAGCCTTTGTAAATAAATGCCAGGTCAAATGCTGATGAATATTTTTTAAGTCCTGTCAAGCATATTAATTTAAGGTTTCTATTATATATTAGAGAGCCAAACATTATCAATCCCCGATTTTGTATGTGTAGTACAGTGACCTATATGAATTCAAAAGAACACCAAACGTATACAAGATAACAGAGTGAAAAGGACATCTTACAGGCCTAATCTCTTCGACCCAAGGTACTGTAAGTTCCCAAGGTAGTACTTGCCTTGACCGCTCCCACCCTGGCCTCCAGGCCTGTCACGGAAATACCCCACATCTACCCCCGCGACCAAAGTGACTGTATACTCTCTCCCTTATTCTATATACCTTGGCGAGAAGGATCTGGAGAAACAAGGGCGTTCGGAACGGGACGGTTATTTATAGGGCGGGCCGGGGGGGGGGGGGGGCTGTTGGTCATGATCAGTGTTGAATCATGATTGGCTGACTGGGGCGGATGGCCTCGGGCGAAGCCTGCTCTCCTGCGTTATTGTTCTGGGCTATATTTAACCATGCCAGGGCTGCTCTTAACAAGAGAATTACAAGAAGAGACATTAGGAGAAACCAAACCCTCAAGAAACCTTTCTTCTCCCCACGCTTGGGGAAAAGAAGAAAAAACCATGGCCAATAAGCCAATCAACCCCAGCACTAGAATGCCACCCGCATTAATACAAGTAGTGAACAATACATGGGAGAGCGGGCTTCGCCCGAGGTCATCCGCCCTCAACCAATTATAATTCAGCACTGATCAGTACCCCCTGTAAATACTGACCCCAAGCACCTTCCCCAGATCCGTCTCGTCCAGAGGATGACCATCGAGCTGGTCGAAGCATGTCAACATTCCCACTACTACTACTACTACTACTACTACTAGAAAAACCAGAATCCAGACCACTGAACGAAACGAGACCACAAAGGATTTCTGATTGAATATTTCCAATAAAATATTTGCTGCACTCCACACTATTATTATTATTATTATTATTATTATTATTATTATTATTATTATTATTATTGAAAAAGAAACCCACAAATTCAATTGTAACTTGTTTACTTCAAGTATTTACATTTAGTTTTACTCCACACTCGAGTACTTTCAGGCCCTTCTATGGCCCATTCTCAAGAGATGTTTGGGATGTTAGCCTGGGTCAAGGCCCAGCAGTCTTCTGGAACTTCTTCTCGTTGTGCTGTCATTTATGCGATGGCTGTTCTGGTTTTCTTGAGAGTTGCCAATCCCCTCTTGTCGCTCTGATATCCTGAGCTGATGGTCAATGGGATTCACCCTTGTGGTAAGGGTGTGGTCACCGAAAGTCTGTTGGGCAGGAAACCTAATCTCCAGGTCAGCAGGGTCAATCTTAGCTTCTTTTAATATCAAAGCTCGGCTTATGGGATCTTCTGAGGTAAAACCTTTGTTTCCTTCAATTACTTTAATCTCTCTGATAAGTGCACCTTCTACTACCCTCCTGTGACTAATTTTGTTGCTTTTGTATATAAGCCTACTGTTTTTGAAATCCATCCTATGGTCATTTTCCCAACAATGTCTAGCTATAGCACTCCCCTGAGAGTTTTCAGAAGAAAACTGAAAGAAGTTTTTGTTTGGTTCATTATTATTATTATTATTATTATTTGAAGGAACCAGGCCTTCTCTAAAGCATGGCCTGTTAGAAAATGATGGGTGGACTGTGCGATTTAGTCATATGATATTTTGTCTTTTCAATTTTTCTCAATACTCGCTTCTCTTCCGCGTTAATATTGGTCAACAACCGGCCAATGTCCATACAAATTTGGCCGAAATATGAAGATTGGTCAGTTGTTCAGACTGTATAAGATGAATATGTACAATGCCTCCATTCTTTTAACAAGATATGATTATTATTTTTATTATATTATTATTGTTATCAATTGTAGTGCCAGATTCCAGGTTGTAACCTGCTTCTTTAGGAGTCCATCACTTTATTTTCTTAATTTATGAGCTCTTTTTGGTAGCACGCTCTTCTGCATGAGTCCTGTGGCCCCCTAGCCTGCTCGGTTCATTCCGCCGATTTTAGTCCTTTTCTGTTTTCTCTCTCTCTCCGTTTCTCCTCCACTCTGGAGTTCCCACGGTACTGCTGCATCAATGCATGTCATGTCTGCATACTGGGTCTGTGCAAGTCCTGGCTATTCGCTCGCAATGTGGTTTACAGTCTGTTACAATATATTTTCCTACACTTGAACGAGATATTATTTCCGGTTTTGCTCTTTAGATGTGTAATGTTCATAGGGCCTGCTCTTGTGTTGCTATTATCGTTATTTCTGTTCTTTCGTGAGTTCCCTTCCTCTCTTGGGGAGCGGGGGAGTTGGTTGATGGTGGCGCAAGAAAGAAACAGTAGGAATGATAACGTGTATAGATTTATATGGAAACGGCCAAATGTCATGAGATTCTTACACATTTCCACGGCTTACTAATATGAAGATCTTGGTTGTAGGTTAGAATTAATATGACCTAGTCGTAACCTGCCGGCTATTTCCCTGTTGTCGCGTATCGTGTGTGAATTGTTGCTCTCCGCCTAAATGGAAAATAGTGTAGTTCATCCAGGTTTGGATGTCTCTGTCAGTCTGTTTACGAAAAGATATTGATTATATCAGTTCACCTTCTTTGCTGAAGAGGTGATATGGCGTTCTTATGAATGGAAACCCGGAAGAGGATTTCCCCGATTTATTTTGTTTTTGTTGCATTTATTACAGCCTTAGAAGATAGAAGTCCTTTTAGCCTGGGCAGTAGTATTAAGAACCTCTCATGTGAAGCGTCGCGTTATAATTCTTCATATCTAAAGAATTTTACGTGCGTGGCGAAACAGAAATCTATCTTGAAGAGCGTTTCTCCGAGATTGAAGCAGACCATTCAAAACTAGTATATTGGTGGTAAGTGTCACTTTAGCTTTCATGTTATTCTAGCTCGTTATATAATCACACCCTCTAACGATGGAACCCAATATATTTTGCCGTGAACTCTGACCTTGAATTCTGTATTGTTTGACGTTTCCGGACAATTTACTCTGGTGTCTCTTTTGTGTTAGTGTTAGAACGGCAATGTTCAGAATCTTGGAATGGAAAGACGAAATATCGTTGTTAATGACATGATATTTGATGCTCTGAGCCTCATGTTGTAATGTTCAATTACTAATGACTTGTCTTTGAACGAAGTGTTGAATAAAGTTATTTTACTGAAAAGCCTTCACTTTCACACTTATTTACATTGTACTTCACATGGTTCAACTTTGCTGTATCTTCCAAAATATGAATATTTCACATATTGTACTTATTTACGTACATTTCAGTTTCAACCGCAGTTTTGGTAATGCATCTTGTTTGAATGTGATGTCGCAACGAACCATCTCGGCATTGTTATGTTTTGTTAATCGGCGTTAACATGTATTCAGAATCGATGACCAGATAGTCAATGAAATTGTGTCCGTGCGGAATTCTGTGTAATCATTAGAAACTTGTTGAACACAACAGACTAATTGATAAGCTTCACACTGTGACGTACGCACCAAGGGACGACATAGCACGAACGCCTTTCAGATGAGTCCGATTTTCGATTTATGCAAATTTCTTCTTATCAAATCGTTGTCAACCCTTTGCTTATTTTGATGTAATAATACTAATGAGCAAGCTGTACGACGTGGTGTTGCATAGAGAGAGCCTTAAACACTTGTGGAAACGTTAATTGTTTACCCTCCACAAAATATCTCCTCAGGCTTCCCCAATCATATGTTACACTTTTATTGGAATTACTTTTATTGGTTGCCACCCCAACGGCTCGAAAATGCTCCCTTGTGCCCCCCGAAATGTGCAGTTATTTGATGGAATATATATTTATTATATATAATATAAATATATATATATATCTATATATATATATTTTATTATATTATATAATATATTAATATATATATATATATATATATATATATATATAATATACATACACACGTATGTATATATATATATGTATATATATATGTATATGTAATATGAACAAGAAGACGAAAAGTAGATGTAGAATTCCGCCTATTCCTTGTCAACGTTTTAAAGGATGGCTTCATTATCATGGCTGAAATACGAACAAATTTCAACACTAAAAAGAACTCGACGAAGAAGCATTAAAATAAAATCCCGCTAAAATTTTGAATTGATAACAGAAATATATGTCGAAAACCAACCCGTCGCCCGAAAGTACCTATGGTGAATACCAGGTGACCAAGAATGACACTCAAGAACAAACAATCTTTTTAATAATACTAATGAGCAACCTGTACGCCATGGTGATACATCGAGACAGCCTTAAATGCTAGTGGAAACTTGAATTGTTTACCGTCCACAAAATATCTCCAAACAGAGGGCAACAGAAATTGTTCGCTAAAAGAAATGTAATTCTACTTTGTTTACGATGATTTTAAAGTTATAGAGCATGATGAAACGTTATCCTTGAATTCTTAACCATTATACAAATGGGTTCCAGCACTAAACAATCTGACTTCTGAACCGTGTTTGTTGCTTAAAATCCGTTTTTTGTTTTTCTGTCCCTGATCCCTCATTATTCAGTTTATGTACTTAATCTAATTTGATTTTAATACTTTTACAGAACAATGTTTATTGGTTTTCATGGCTGTAATTTCTCGTAAATCAGCCGTTGCCCAAGAAAAAGTAAAATTATACATCGGCAAACAGCTGATGATTAAGGGACATTAGTAAAAAGTAAATAAAAAAATATATTTATAATTCTCAGATTTACTTTTCACTAATGCCCCTTTATCTTCAGCTGTTAGCCATCAGCTGCGGTGGAAGGGAAATTCATTCAGCCTTTGGACACCTAATCCAGGAAACTGTCGAAACTTGTAGGTTTGAGAAATCGTATTTCGTAGGTCTGGACAGGTGTTTCTGTGGTACTCGTCACCGTCTGTATCCCTGGGGAACGCTGCTATAAAATACTATGTCAGCCACGGGTAACGGTGGGTTGGGGCCCTTTACGGGAGATTTTATTTTCTAAGGACAGTGCCCTTGGGGGCGATTAAGGAACCGTTGAGGAATCTTGATTAGGATCTTGATAAGTTTAGGAGTTTTTATGAGTGGTGGTGGTGAGGGTGCGGGGTTATCTTGTTATGTTGATTTTTTCTGTACAATTTTATAACTTGTGTAAACCTAGTTGGAATTAATTTTTGTTAATTGAAGTTTCCTAGTAAATTAATGGCTTGTAATTGTATGGAGTGTTGCGGGGATGAGTTTATTCTGTCTTGCAATAGTTGGCTTAAGTGACTGTGTCTTTGAAAGCTTATTTGATTGGTAACACGTATGAATATAAAATAGTGTGTGTCTTTCTGATTTGCACAATGTACTGTAACCTTAAAATAAAACAATTTTAATAAAATTGTGGTGCGTAAATGTAATATTCATTAAAACATTTTTTTAAAAGTTTAGTTCTTGATAGTTTATCAGAAATTGTCATCATTAGATTTTGAATGTTCTCATTTACATTTTATATGATGACTCATGTTTTCATGCGAATGTTTTGCACGTGACGAAGGCCTTTTACTTTTGGGATCCGAATTTGTACTGATCTGTTTCTGTTAGTGAAGGAGTAGCATTCCTCCCAGCGGCAGAGAAACTTGTTTTTAAGGAGGAGGAGGCAATCATTTCTCTTTCGTGCATTTTCATTGTGTTTCCTGTAGCAAGTGAATCTATGTACTATATACCTGTAATGTCCAGTCTTTTAAACAAACTGAATGCGAGTAATAAAAGAACCCCCTTTTTATTTAATCGTCAGAGCAGTATATAAACACATAAGCCCTGTGTGTTTGTTTATATGCGGGATTTTATATGAAACGAAAATTTACCTGTGTAATTTTTCACTATAGGCAAGAGACCTCAGTGCTGATAAAGGGTTCTGAATGTAACCAAACACATAATATTCAATGGGTAATCTTCGGGAGACTATGTGGGAGAAGTCGGGTTTTCAGTAGTCGATATAGTATGTTATCATGGAAACCATTTGATCCTTCTTTTGAACCACCAGAAATCCATATAATTAAAGAAGATTAAATGGATTTCTGGTGGGTTGAATGCTTTGTGACTGTCTGTTGTTTAAGATATCCTTTTTTATATCGACGAATTGAACGGCAGTCCTATAATGATAATGTTTACCATGTTTGGCTTTAAACCTTAGGTCAAGATTTCATCCATTTACAATGATTTCAAAGCACAAGAAGTAAGAAGATCGGTAGTTTTGTCTAACTTCCATCTTCGCCTCACGTTCATGACGAGGGACGTTGTGAGGCCCCTCAGAGCTTAGAGCCTCGTTTTATAAAATGGTTTTATCAGCGAGATCTCCCGAGTTGTGGTCTCGTGTGCTTCAAGAATCGCTGAGTCGGTGTTTGATGTACTATATGATTTGTTTGTTTTACTCCTGAACTCCGTATCTTTCAATTTTGAACCTTCTGGTGAGAGAAGTGTTATTTATGAAATTTAGGGATGTTTTTTAGGCAGACATTGCTGTTGATAATTTTATCCATGAATTATCTCAGTACTTCATTAGTTTTAGGGATTTTTTTATTTGTAAGTTATTACATATATATATATATATATATATATATATATATATATATATATATATATCTATATATATATATATATCTATACATACATACACACACACACACACACACACACATATATATATATATATATATATATATATATATATACATACATACATACATACACATATATATATATTTTTTTTTTCTATTTATATGCATTGTTGGGTTTATTTATATTCTTATTATTTCTCTGAGCTATTTATCATAAAGGAAGACGGGTTTTTTTATGAATAAGTAGGTATATCCAATTATTTCTTTATGACTGGTGATTAGAAAATGCCATTATTTTTCTGTTTTTGATGGTCTTTTAAAGTGTCAAATGTGATTATTTGCTTGTTTTTTATTTATTTTTTTTTATTTCATAGGCTGGGAATCTATGCTTAACTCTGTGTTTGGCCTATTTGATATGTGATTTGCTTAATTTTTATTGTATTTTCACGTTATATCTGTAATTGTTATTCACTTGCCTCGATTTTATGGATTACGAAATCTTGAAGTGAGGGAATTTTGCCTGCTATTATTGAATCGAATTTACAAGTCATTGTGCCTGTAGCCTATCACCATTTTGTTCTCCTGTTGATTATATTTGCTCAGGACAGGATCTTTTCCAAACAATAGACGGAAATTCTTTGAATCTTGCAAACTTTTATTGAATGACCTCTCAGATTCATTCTCCACATGAGTTAATTTCTCAGTCAGTGTATTCTTGTGTTGCTGATTAATAATCGTGTATGTTTGTGTATCTGTGTGTAGGCTATATATATAAATTGGGAAAGTGCGCTAAAACACCAAAGAACAACGAATACTTCGAGAAACCTTATTTGAATGTGAGCTCGTCATGCAAAGGGATTATTTCTTTCATCGCGCCTGAATGGTCTGAGTGGATACCAGGAAACTGCTGTAACTCCATTGCCAGTGAGAGGTCATGTATAAAACAAACCTGTTTCCATTGCGCTTGACAGAGACTCCTCATATCTCAAGTGATTTTCAGCTTACGAAGACCCTTGCCCTCTCATCTCATTGTCAATTTTTTCGAAGTGAAAACTCGTTACAAGGCTCTCATCTTGGAGCTCCCTTTGACGGAATGGTGTTTCTGAAAGGCTTCTTGTTAGTCTTTTTTCGTCGCTCACACTAGTATGGATGTGGGGGCCAAAGGGGCTTTTGACCTATTGCGGTAACAAGGTCACAGACGAAGATACTGATCCCCCAAGGCTACCTATCGATCTGTCTAACAGTGTATGCGGTATGTTGCAAGAAGTGTGTTCGACGCCAGCAAGAACTAAAGTAATTAATCAATCAATAGATGTGCAAGAAGTGTCTTGGCAGGCGTTATATATAGGTTTCAGGCCGATAGCGAAATCAGCCATTTCAAGAACTGCCTGACATTTCAGGCAGATAGCGAAATGCACTTAAAGATATTTGATCCCCCAACGCGAAATACATTTGACCCTCCAAGGGCTAGTACTATACACGGCGGAACAGCGTAGGTGAGTCACTGTTCCGTCGTGTTTAGCTCCAGCCCATGAGGCGATCAAATGTCCTTAAGTACATTTCGTAGTCAGTACGCGAAATGCCTGGTTTCGCTATCTGCCTGTGTGTGTGTTTGTGCGTTTGTTATAAAAATGGTTGTATTAGTAGTTCCAGCCTATGCAAGATGACAGGTATCAATGAAGTAAGGATGAAACTTTTTGAAGAATCCTAAAACTCTTGAAAATGTGATCATAATCTCATGCAGAATGCTCATAACAACACCACGGCCTACCTGTACTGTGTTTCCATAGATTTGAAGAGCTTCTCCGATAGTTTTTCTCTCGGTATTTACAGACTTTGGACGTTCCCAAAGCTTTGCAGCTAAAGCATTTTATATCGACACCATTTTTAAACTCCGGTTATCTTCCCGATTGTGACCTTGTTAAAGACATTGTGGACATTTTCTGTAGTTTTGGCATTGTTCAAAAAACAGATTTTAAGTAGTCTCAGAGATAACACTTCTTATGAACTGACATTCCATGTAGCAAGTTTTACAACTAAATGTTTGATTTGGACTGAGTGTCAAGATAGTGTTAAAATTTTAGTTCAGACTAAGATTAGATGCAACAGTGTTGTGATAATTGTAGGAAATGAGTTTTTCCAGCAGTAACTCGTGATTAATCAATGCAGAACCATCATCAAATTATTACAGTGATTGACCATTGGGAAGTACCTACTGATGGTGAATCGAACAAACCCGCTAAACGACGTCAATGAAAATGAGTGAAGATGACATTCTACGCTTTTGCAAAAATATCCCGAGTGATAGACGTGGAATTATGAACCCTTGTGTGAAGGTGCTTTATCGTAGAGAAAAGTATACTATTTGCACATTGCCTTATAGCTTGCTGCTTATACATTTTCAGCATATGCCTATTGATTTTTAAAAGCAGTCCATTAGTGGAAGGTGTTTGCGCCCCGCGAAATACTCTTATAATCTCCAGCCAGTGAATTCGCTAGCGTGTAATCCTCATTGTGCAGGGCCTGTTAACATTGGCAAGATGTGATGATGCAGGAAATTGATCATGTAATCTCTCTCTCTCTCTCTCTTCTCTCTCTCTCTCTCTCTCTCTCTCTCGTGTATTTATGTCTGTATGAAGAGTGGAAAAGCATATGCAAACGCCTTGTTTTCCATTGTGATGCTTTCCTGCTTGTTAGAGTGCGTAAGAATCAACCGTCAATTTATATACTGAAAGGTTTCAGACATGATGAGCTGACATTTAATCAGACTAAAATGGAAATGAGTCCATTTCTGTAAGAATAAGATCTGTGGCTGTCTTCCTCATCTCCTAGGTTATTTGCAATCAGCCGGAAATGAGGTGTGTGCTATTTGATTAAAGCCGTTGCACGAGTTGTTTTCAACGAAAGTTTCCTGGTATTTACTAACAGAGTGAAAATATTTGCTGTTCTCCATTAATTGGATTTTTTCTGGTGTTTGTCCCAACAATTCATGTTCTCTGTATGTTTAGATTTATTGTAAATTTTTAGAAGCTTACAATCGTTCGGTTTAATCTTATTGTAATTTCTAGTAGATTGAAAGTTTAGTAGGTGTTAGCCATTCAGGTGCTGGCTGTTTGCCGTAAAATAAAGTTCAAGAGTTCTTTCTATTTGTTAGATGTTTTCTGTTATATTGAAGTGTCTGATATCTCTCATTACGACGGGGGCGATTTTTCCATATACATGTGGACGATGTCTCTCATACGAGTATATTTCCGCGGGGGTCAGTAACTTCTGTTTTATTGTTTAAAATTTACCTTATGTAATAGTTCTTTTTATTGTTGCTTTCCTAAATTTGATCACAATTCTGACCTTTGACCTCAGGTTCGTGATCTTTGTTTCCATGACGCCATCTTACAATATTCACTCATCCATAACACTGACGAAGAACATGAATATGACATAGATGCGTCAAGGGTCAGGGTTTGATTTTAGCGAGGAAGACCTTTTTAGAGCCGTTTTTCACAATCCCATCCTGTCTGCTGACCTTCGGAGTTAAATTCTGACACTGTAATTGGTTGACCTTGGTGGGTCACTACTAGGCGACGAATGAGAAGGAGTCAAGTCATCTCATCTCTAAATTAATCCTTAATAGAGGTTTGATAACTTTTTCTTTGGCCGTCCTCAAGGGGAAAGGGCCCACGCACACAAACACGACTCAAGGGGGAACAGCACAGCGTCTCGGAGAGTTCAGAGAGCGTTAAATTATCCAGCATCGGTTTAGAGTTTTACAAAGTACGAATAAATGGTTGGGCGAGTTGTTGAAGGTTCCTGGATTGCTCAATATCTGAAAAGAGTATCAGAATCGTTATAATTATTCTCTCTCTCTCTCTCTCTCTCTCTCTCTCTCTCTCTCTCTCTCTCAGACATACATAAATCTGAATGACCTGAATGACGAATCTTCTTGTTACCAGGAGGCCACAAAGCGAGTGTATTTATCCTTATGGTTCCAGTGCCACTTAAGAAGGTGGTGCCTCTGCTGGATGTTGACTCTCCTCTCTGGTGCCAGACCTTTTCCTCTCGCGAAGACTTTCCTTCTCCCTAATCCTTTTTCGATTTTGTGGATCCCCTTTCTTTTCGGTGTTTAGGAATCGTAAGTCTTGCAAATGTAGTCGTCGTTATCGCTTCCAAAAAGCCCCAGGAATTATATATGGGAATTGTAAGTCCTTGCAAATGTAGTCGTCGTTATCGCTTCCAAAAAGCGCCAGGATATATTTAGGAATTGTAAGTCTTGCAAATGTAGTCGTCGTTATCGCTTCCAAAAAGCTCCAGGATATGTTTGGTGCATATATCTCCTTAAGAGTGGGTATTATAGTTTTCAAGTATTGGGCCTTTGAAGCCTGATAACAAGCGGGGATAACGTTTTGTGAGAATGATTTTCAGTGGGAGAAAACGTTCTCTGTGTAGTCTATGTAGTCACATCATCTTACACAATATTGTAAGTGCTGTTATATATCAAATATCTCGCTTTTCACAAGGTTTGTCGGTTCTTGTCATGCCTTGAGAATTTCTGTTTTGAAAACTTCCTCGTCGTCGTTTTTTTATCGCCTTTCGCCTGAATATGTTTTCCATATATGTTGGCTAAAAAAATCAAGCTTGTTTAGAATGGCTACACGAATGGTAGAATCAATTGTGGATATATTTTTAACGCAAGCTTTCAGCTTACATCAACGCATATGTTATACTATGGCAGAACAGTTTGTGTCCCCCCCCCAAAAAAAATATATATATATTCAATGGCTGTTTCTAGTTAAAAAAAAGCGAGGGAGAACTATTTTGCATGACCTTTGTCTATGCGTTTCCACTGGATTTGATTTTTGTGAAAAGAGAGAGAGAGAGAGAGAGAGAGAGAGAGAGAGAGAGAGAGAGAGAGAGAGAGAGAGAGAGAGAGATTTTGATGGGGCAGTACACTCTATGATTTTGCTGTAATGTAGAGAGGTCTAATACCAGAGAATTTTTCTCTCGTCATCCATTGTTCAACTTTAGTATTTTCTCATTTTCATTCAGGTAAGTGCAAGATTGCTGTTTATGGTTATTAGGAAAATACGTCAACAAACAATAAATACGTTATTGCAGACGTTTTGAACTTATTAATGTAATGAGCTTATGATTTTATTCCTGTTGGTAGTTGAAATATATTTCGAGACGTTTTAGTATTTGAGTTTTGCTTTCATGAAACCATTCTCGCCATCAGTATCAGGGTCCTGCATATCATGATGTTGCCCAGTAACAAGCAGACAGTCTGCCTCTTTGTCTGTCAGTCCACTTACTTTCCAGAAAACTTTATGGTTTGGGCTACAAATCAGATAATATGGACGTCAGTCAGGTTCATTTTGACTCTGCCCCAAAAATCACACTTGTTTGATCCACAGATGATTAGGTTATCTGGAGACCGAAAACTTCGTATTATAAAGTACAAAATTTTTGGATTACAAATAAAAACAAAATATAGCAATATAATGGGCTCTAACGACAGGTTTAAGCTTAGACATCGTAAACCTTAACATTTATAGATAGAATATGGTAATTAGAAGACATTCTTTGTATCATTATTATCCCTTAAGATAACCGCGGAATTTATTGAACCAAAAATATCATCCTGAGACATTGCGATGTTTAAGTACGTAGTCTTTATGAGGATGTTGTAGAACGACGCTCACAATGGAAAGTGACTTTTCATATCGAAGGTTTAGCTGTATTCCATTCAGAATAAGACATATGAGTCAAAGTATAGGAAAGTTATTCATTCAGTTTGGATCCAGTACTGCTTTGTAACTCACTCGTGATTCCGGCAACAACGAGAAAAAAGCAAAAACGTCGCTAGCTTGGTCAAAACCAGATCGGCCTCTGGGAAACTTGAGTAATTGACAACCAAGGGGGTAGTTGAATATGTTCATTGAGCTGACTGTCTTCCAGTGACCTTGTCAACTTAAAGATTATAATGGTACATTTATAGGATGAATAACGAAATTATAAACTTTGTGCCTCATTTTTGGAATGAAAAATGGATCATCTTTAATACAATATAAATTTCAGCAACCCAAGTACCGAATAATAATAAGATCCACTTAGAATTAAGTAGTTTGAGGCGCCGGAGGCCGCCCCCCCTCAAATAAATAAATAAATAAATAAATAAATAAAGAATAAATGCATAGCCTAAGCCAATATTATAATATACGATTTCCTTAAAAGAATTTCAGTGTACTGCAGGGGCGGGGGTGGAGTTTCCAAAACCTGTTTTTTTTTAAGGCTTTATGCTTATTTCGTATTTCACCATGGCAACAATTCAGAGATTTTTTTAATTTGACGGTGGTATTGTGTTCAATTTTTTTTCCATATCAAATCACACATTGTGACGTTGACTCAGAATCATTTCGTTAAGTTAGATGTCACATAGACAAGTTCGAGGGATTTCCTGCCTAAGAAAACGTTTATATTGCAAAGATGTCGATCATAGCGAACTAAACTGGTTAGTCCCTTTTAAAGGTCTCATTAAAATTCATTTCCAGCGTGTGACCTTGAGAAATCTTGACAGTTGGGAAGGTACAGCGTCGAAACTGGACTCGCTTAGTGTCCCGTGCACAGCAATTCAGCAGAGGGCATCGTGTCGATTGCTTTCAGATTATCTTTCGGGTTAGATAAAGCCTCCCTCATGCCAGGTACGAGCCCTTTCACTTGCGAATGTGGTAAGGCGCCTGCTGTGGACTTCTAAACTCTTCAGTATTTGCTATTTCTTTTAGATTTTTGGCTAGTAATTCCTGGGTTTGAGTTGAAGGGTTCCTTGGCAAGAGCAAAAAAATAAAATGACTGACAACTGCGTTGATTTCCCATTAAGAATAAAATTTCGGAGGAATAATGTTTGCAGCTGTCTGAATTTCTTCAGCATTTCTTAAAATATTCTCTAAACATTTAGTAGTATTCATGTTATTCCATTGGTACTTTCGTTACGGTGACTGTTTTTTTATCGTCTTTTTCTTTTTCTGCCTTATGATAATATTGAAGTTGGTTACAAATTTTAAACCATTTTTTTTTGTTAATTATATCATCAGGTTTGTTGTGTCTGATACTCTTAAGATCGTTTTTGTTTTTAGTTGCGATATTGATATTATTATTCATGTCCTTGCTATCATGATTAATTGAAAATATTAAATTCGTGGAGTTTTCATTTTAGAATTATAAGTTAGTCCATTATAAGATAATCCTGGATTACGGCCAGTTTACGTCAAGAATAATTTATTTGGATTATCATAAATATTATACATTTTGAAAACGTAATTAGAATATCAACTGTTATTTCAGCCAGTTGAGAATTTTAATCCATGAAATTATGAAAAATAGACTATGCAATTATTCTTTTATCGATGATGAGGGTTTGTGGTGGGTGTGTTTTGTGAAATTTATCGTCTACTTAGTGCTATACAAGAGCAGCCTCTCTCTCTCTCTCTCTCTCTCTCTCTCTCTCTCTCTCTCTCTCTCTCTCCTCTCTCTCTCTCTCTCTAGTCCATGATAATTGCAATATTACAGATAGCCATATTGGATCGTTTTCACATAATTCAACCGAATAGCACATAAATTCGGGTAAAAAGAACCTTAATGTATAATTTATTTGATACATAAATGTGGACAGGAATCCTTGTAAAACTAATTTCCAGAAGTGGGTTGGGGCTTTGGAATGATTGATATCCAAGTAATTTATGATATAATTGATTGAAAATTGAATGATGACTAAGCATTGAGGACAAAACTGCGCTTATGTTATATGTAGAAAGGACCCTAGGGCATGTTGATAGCTGCATTAGCTTAAAATGAATACAAGAGAATATGTGACACAGTCGCCAAGCTCTTGCAGTAGAAGACGTGCAAAGAAAATAGCCCACCATTCACAGAAAAAGTGGTAGAACCATATACCCAAAAAATGATGAAAAAAGACGAGTGATGAAGTGTCGAGGACCAGACCTAATCCTGGTAATAAGGAAACCCAGAAAGTAACTCTTGTAGAGTTGAGAACAAAGAACAAGTTGAGAAGTACCGAGATGTAATCATGGATATAAGAAAACTGTCGTAAGCTGAAGTGAAAGTGGTGCGGTACCAACCATCCTGGGAGCGCTATGGGTAATCACAGAAGACTGGAGGAAAATGGAGAGGACTGGATGCACAAACCTCGAACCGGGCTTATTCCATATGTAGAAGTGTACTGCTGGTCACAGAAAGAAGGTAGTGGGGGTAGATTCTTCAGAGGCAGGCTGCAGCCCGGATCCAGGCTCGGAGATACCAATCAAGCAGGGTTGTGAGAGAAATATAAGTGGCAGTCGTAGTAGTAGTGATCGTATTAGTAGGATTTCTTGAAAGTCTTTCCTTCTGGTAGTTGCACTGAACTTTTAGTAAATATTGAATTTACACTTGAATCGCCGAATGTGAAACGAGCTGCATGTAATGCCCCTTAAGATTAATTTCCTTACATGTTTTGCAAGTTGAAATTGATGCTTTTCTTCTGATTGTTTGTTGACGATGTTCAAAATAATAACATTATATTGTTAAAAAAATCTTGTCGATTTTATGTACATTCATCTGATACAAAAAGGAAATATTTGCTCTTGTACTTAATTCTAAAAAATAACACAATTCCTTTTACTAGATTCTTAAAGCATAATTTGTTGGATAAGTAGATTGTATTATTCAGCCCATTCCTTTTTGGTGATGAGACCAGATCTTCGGCACATTAACATTTTCATTGTAAGCCTATGCTTTGGGTTACTTATCGTTTTCTGTTGTTTAAATGAAGGTTACTTATGTTACTCATTTTACACTCAAAAACACTGACGTGTTTTCCAATTTTGAGGGAAATATGTTTCCGCTTAATAATTAGGGAATTCTTCTCTTCCGTTTGGGTCTCCCTTATTCCGATAAACTGAATAGGAATGGGACTTCTGGCCTGTTTTGATCATAATTCCCATCATGTGAAGTGTTGATATCATTAATTCTCTCTCTCTCTCTCTCTCTGGGTGTGTGTGTGTGTGTGTGTGTGTGTGTGAGAAAGTCTGCGACCTAGTGATAAACTTCGTATATCTCTGGAAATATTATTGTTGTACATCGCTGTAATGATGGTGTATTTGATGCTCTTTCTTTACGGAAACAAATCCCCGGAGTGGTTTCTGCAGGAAAATACCTTTTAGGTCTAATTGGTTCTGCCCGTTTCCTTGAAGATATTGATCAAATATCTTGGGAAAGAGCTCGAAGCACTTTTGTCTCATCTTGTCAGATTATTATTATTATTATATTCTTCTTCTTCTTCTTCTTCCCAGCTTTATCCCTATTCGGGGTCGCCTTTTTTAATGAGTCTTTTCCATCTACCTCTGTCCTGTGTCATTTCCTCCCATACTCCCTTCTCCCTCTTATCATCTCTAATGCAATCTCTCCACCTGGTCTTAGGTCCTCCTCTCCTTCGTGTTCTATCCACCTCCACCCTCCACGTCCTTCACTTCTCTTGCCATATGTTGCACTTCTCTTCTCATCAGGTGGCCATACCATCTTGACCTTGCCTCTAAACATCCTCATCTCGGTTACGTTCAATTTCTGCCCTCTGTTTTATTATTAGTATTATATTAACTGCATAACCAATGCAGTTCAATTACAATGGAGCGTAATATTGTTAAAATTGTTCCTCTCCGGACCTTGACCAACTTCACCTTTAGTGTACACAATGGACATTTAAGCACAGAAATACTCATGACAGGGATGGTCGTCATATCACTGTATTGAATCGCTATAAGAGTATCCTTTCCTCACTAAAGAAGCTTTGATTAGTAGTATTTAATTTGTTATTGCAGTTACATCTTACTTAGAGTACCAGAGCTGTAGGGCGAGGGTATCCCCATTTATGAAATTATCATTATCAGTAATGATGTTGTAAAGAATATCAGTGACGTTCAGTTTATTTTTCAGTTCGTCTATAGTTTCATCTTATGGCGGTCTACCTTGTAGCAATAGGAGTCGAAAATGGGCTATTCTGATGCTTTTGATTCTGCCATGACTCGCAATAAGTTGAAGATATTGTACTGCCGTATTTCTCAAACCTTGAAGTTGCTCACTGTACTGAACATTTCAAAGCCTTGTTGTTTCTCCTTGATATTTATTAGATTTTTAAGGATAATAAACGTGTCTGGGAGAGTTCAGATGGTGTTAAACGTCCGATAACTTGTATATCTTCAAAAACTGTTTTGACCATTCTTAGGAAGTCTCTCTCTCTCTCTCTCTCTCTCTCTCTCGATTTGTGTGAATCTGTATTTAAAATCGAGCTGTTTCCCCAAGGGTTTGTCCTCAGCCCTATAGTACCACTTGGGGATGTGGTTGTTGCTGTTACGGTTTCCACTGTGTTGAAGGCTATTCGTTTTGAAAAGTTATCACTGTGACTGCAGATTTTTCACAGTATAACTAGATTCTTAAGAACTGAGTGGCCCTTTTCTGTTAGTTTGTTATAAAAGGAATGATCGCTCTCCAGTACGTATATATTAAGTTTTAATAACAGTCATATTAATATTGTCAATTGGTCCTTGAATAATATAATTTCCCGTATTGACCAATAATTCATGGATAATTAATTTGTCTGCGTTGTCATCGAAATATCCATTTGATAATGTTATTGCAGTATTAACTGTTATTTTATATAGAGTTGAAAATGATAATCTCTCAACAGTGGAAATGAGATGCATCAAAACCAACTTATTTTTAGTAAAAGCTTTGCCAACGGTACTCATTTAGCTTTTTATTTAAGCATTACACTTAATATATTACTTCATATAATTTTATAGCTCCATCATGTTTCCCAGTAAATTGTGTAAAGCTCCCTCTGTCGCTCTGCTCAGAGTTATTGGTAAATAACGCCATTGCAACAGGTCGGGGATTGAATCCCAGATGAGGAAACGGCTATGGCATGCAGCCTCAAACCGATCGCGTCTGTTGTCCTAAAACGTTAAACACGTACCTGGTGGTAAGTCATCTGCTGTGGTTCGTAGTGGGAGGTGGATAATTGGAGGTAGAAAATCTGTAATTTGCCTGAACGAGAGGAGGGGGAAAGAGAAAGAGATAATAGATTGGGTGGATTATTGGTCTCTCTCTCTCTCTCTCTCTCTCTCTCTCTCTCTCTCTCTCTCTCTCTCATCATTTGCGTGATTGCATTTCTACGGTAAGAGTCAGATGAGATCATATCCACAAAGGATTGTTTTTCACATTCAGGCAGTGATCTTTAATGTCCTCTTTTTTTATCTTTTTTTTTTTTCTTTCTCTCTCTCTCTCCTCTCTCTCTCTTCATCATTTGAGGCGGTGATTGCATTTCTACGGTAAGAGTCAGATGAGATCATATCCACAAAGGATTGTTTTTCACATTCAGGCAGTGATCTTTAATGTCCTCTTTTTTTTCTTTTTTTTTCTTTCTTTTCTCCCCCTCAAAAATTATTAACAAGGGAAGCCTGATAAATACTGTCTTCATGAAGGGTATTCGGATCCAGAATGATTAATTTACCTGTAAGATTTCGTGAACTGTTATTGACATAAAAAAATTAATGACACATTAATTAATTAAGTAGTTTATTTATTAATTAATAATGATATTAATAACGATAATAATGAGTGTTATTAATACATTTTTGTCAGTCGGGTATATACATAAATGAGGCATATTATTCACTATTAAATCACTGTCTTTGTCAAGTATGCGCTTTCTATATCAGTATAAGAAAACCTTGTATGTATTAGCTCTAGTTATATGTGATGTTATTCAAGAGGTTGTCAACGCTTTTCAGAAGGTATGCGTACTTTTCATACCCAGAAAATGAATTAAAAGTATTGTTTTCAACTTCATTACTTTTCGTATTTTTTTTTTTATTTTGTGCATTTATTTTGATATCACGCTTATTCCTCGGGCCTAGACCTTTTGAACATTCGACATTTTCTCCAGCAGGTGTGCGAAGTAAACAATAGGACTGTGATAGAGTTAACTGCCCAGCTGGACTTTGGTGGGTTACTGTTGCGGGGGGGGTGGGGGGGGTGGTTGTGTGGTTTATGGAAATTCCAAAGCGTTCCCTTGGCCACTTTGGCTTACCTGTGCATTTGATTGGCTGCTGATAAGCCAATGACATGGCTGGAAACTCTCAGTCTCTCTCGAGAGTTCACATGGGTAGGATGTATGTTCCACCTCTCCTGAAAGACGTATCCCTCAGAAGTGGAACAGATCCTACCATGTGAAATCTCGAGAGAGACTGAGAGTTTCCAGCCCTGTGATTGGCTTATCAACAGCCAATCAGGAGCGTCGTAAGGGACTGACCTAGACACCAAATGCGCGGTTGATGTGAATCTACTAGAGTAAGGTTTATCCTTTTTCGTATAACTACAGTTGGGTGCTTACCAAATATATATTATATAGTTGGTTTCCAGTTGTCCATTTCAGCTGGGGTTAAAATGCAAATTTAAAAAAAAATCAATTAGGTTTTTCCGTCTGGTCATGTTTAAGGGTTTTCAACCTTTTTTTGGCCATGCCCCTCCTAATCACCTCTAAAACCCTGATGCTCCCTGTGCTGATCTATAATTCATATTATTCAAAAATTGAACTCCTGTTCGCGTGGAGGAAGCCTAAAAGGCCATTAACTTGGTTTAAACAAGCTTCCAAAGAACATGGCATCTATAGAAGAGAAAATAAAAGAACCAAAGGACAGATTAATTTCTGAAAAAGAAATTACTAAAGAATTGTAAAAAAATAAATGTTAAGTGACGTTAAAATAATAATGATGATGATGATGATGATGATAAAAGAATATTTACTGGTGAGAGAGAGAGAGAGAGAGAGAGAGAGAGAGAGAGAGAGAGAGAGAGAGAGAGAGAGAGAGAGAGAGAGAAAGGGTAAAATATTAAAATATCTGTGGATTGTCTCATACGAAAAGAGCAAATAAAGTTTCAAAACGTACAATAGAGAACTGAAATTTATGCAATATAAAATGATTTGAATTTAATTTTTTTCTGTAATACTTCGATCATTTGA
The DNA here is from genome assembly GCF_015104395.2 of Macrobrachium nipponense. Lineage (NCBI taxonomy): Eukaryota > Metazoa > Arthropoda > Malacostraca > Decapoda > Palaemonidae > Macrobrachium > Macrobrachium nipponense. The sequence goes on from NC_087201.1 coordinate 115,961,040, forward strand.
ATTACTACAGTAAAGTAAAGGTACCTAATGCAAAGCACAATTGAAGCTCACATCAAGGTACGATTACTAAAGTTAGTCATAGTGAGATCCTTGTGCTTCATGCCTGATGCAGAGAGATATTATGTTAGGCACTCATTTATTTAGTCAGCTTCAGTCTCGTTGAGCGATATCCAGTTGATTTCCTTGCTTCAGTAGCAGATCATTTACAGCACTAAATCCACATTCAGCTCAATGTGAAGATGGGAACGGTAGCAACAAGTTTTCTTGCAAAGGTGGTTGAATTTGGGTACTTAGTTGCTGCCTCATCCCGCATCCATGCCATTGTTCATCCTTATATTTATAATGAATAAAGTTTTAACTGACTCGCCATTTTGTATTTCCGAGAGTTTTTCTTAGTACTGCATTGAAACTCTGAAAGCCATTTGATAGTTGTGATGATGGTGATGATGTATGATAATATATCATATACAGTACATGTGCAATTAGTATACTTGTACATCCACCCAAGTATATACACCGTATGTATTAAACTCGCGCTCACACATACTCAGACAGACCTGCTCGGAAATATTCACTGTTAAATAACATTCTCGTATTGGCCCCCATTAGAAATCAAATTGTCCCTCCCCCAGTGGGGCGTACTCCCCACTTCGGGAACCACTGCAGGCCATAGCTGTTTTTGCACGACTCCAAAATTTTGACCATCTTGTTTGCAAATGGAAGGCTTCTTGCGTTATATGAATGCAAAAGTTTTGAAACATAGTTTGACTTGCTTGATATTACACTTAAAAATTGTCGCCTATAATCACCGGTAGATTATAATTACTTGCCATCATTGAATGTGGCGATATCAGCATTGCAGGGAAAATTCAAAAGTGCCCAATAATAATGATAATAATAACAAATAATGAACATCATCGTCACCTCCAACTCCGTGTGGTGCAAAGGGCCTTTGTGAAATTCTGCCACTCATGTCTTTCCTGTGCTTTATCTTCCATAGATCTCCACTCGTCCCAAGCCTCCGTTCTCGGGGTCATGTCCAAGCCATCTCCATCACCCTTTCATGATAATCCTGTTCAGATGTGAAAGGTCCATAATTTCTCTACTGGTATCATTTATAACTCCATCTTTCTACCATCTAACCTCTAACTGTCTTATTGAAGCTATATTCTCTTAGCTATTATTTACGTATGCAGTTTCTGTCTTTCTGTTTTCAAATCGTATTGAACTGTCTATTACCTTATTTGTTTTTCTTTAGTATTTCACTAAATTCCAGCTTGAGAGAACCTATACTGGATATCATAGTCCCTAAATAACTGAAGATTCAACCTCTGTAATATTGTTTTCTATCTAGTGTCAATTTATTCATTTTTTTCAGGCTTGATCCTCATTACTTTTATTTTTTGTATATAGGTATTTTTTGTATATAGGTATATATCTAGTTTCATGTCTCTCGAAATATGATGCATTCTTTTAAGAAAATGTTGTAAATCTTGCGCTATGGTGCTTATTAGAGCATCTTCACTTGCACATTACGTTCTAGATGAGAGAGATGGGCTTTAGTGATTGGCGTCATAGACCTAAACCTCGTGATCAGATCAAATCTTCATCTGCATGTTATAAGTTTGTCAGGTTTCTATCTTTGCTCCAGTCTAAATAAATCTTTTCCATCTCTGAAAAGTTTTCTTTATGATATCCATGTATAGATTCACTTGACAAGATCCCAACGTTGCTTTTTCGATTAGCTCTACATATTTAACAGGAATACCATAGTAACGAAACCTTCCATAATATTAATAATTGGACTCTTTGAAATGCCTTCACTTAATCAACAGAAGCCACCAGAAAGGAATTTTCAAATTCCATTAGTTGCTGTGCAATACATCTTCAGTGCGTAATCTGATCTGTGCACCTCCCGCCTTTTCTAAATATAGTTTGACTATCTCTAAGCGTTTTCTTTTTCTAGCCTTTTAAGAATATTTCACTGACTGGCACAAATGCAAAGCTTGCACAGGTATCACATTCTCTCAGGTCACCTTTCCTTATTACTTTTAGAGTAACTTTCAGCTTCTAGTTACGAGTCTGTTTGTTCTACATTCCATATTCTGCAAAACAGCCTAGTTAATTCAATATACAAGGTGTCGTTTCAGTTTCAGCTAAAATCATCTGTGAACTTATTCCCTTATAGTTTGTGGTTTAATTCCACTTCAAAATTTGTGAATTCAGACTTAAGTACAACCAATGCTTTTTCAACTTGCGTTTTGTCAGTTAAATGATCTCCCTTTTCTCTTTTAATCAAGACCTCTTACAATGTTTCAATGTCACTTTAGACCCATCCCTCCTTTATGTCCTCAGACATGGTTTCTAGAACCGAAGATCTATTTTGACAATAATAAAAGCTCTTGACGCTGGTCTCCAAGAAGTTTTTATTACTAAACCTGAATACTCCGTCAACTTTGTTGGTGGATGCTACTGATTTCTGCTTAAGTGTGACTATGACATGCTGGTGAGCACTGCTAAAACGTTTTTTTATATTGGTTCTAACATATTTCAGCGTTTCTCTCTCTCTCTCTCTCTCTCTCTCTCTCTCTCTCTCTCTCTCTCTCGTGATTAATGGCTATGTGACCTATTCGGTTTCCATGACTGCCATATGGAGATGCCCAAGCGTATTTATGGATGTCATTTTGTTGGGAAAGAGCAACGCCAATTACCAAATTATTGCTGCTCAAATGCCAATAAATTACAGCCCATTTTTCTTTTTCAGTGTCTCCACTTTCCACGCTAACTTTCGCATTTATATCACCAACAACAATTCTTATATCTCTCATACTTCATCTTTAACATAATTTAGTTTTATGTTAAAAATATCTTTTATTCCTGTGAAGACTCCCTTCAAACTCTTAGCACCTAATCAAGGTTCTTTTCTGTTCTTGTCGCAGGCCAATTGAAGACTATTGAATTTCCACAAGTGATTTGAAGAAGTTGAGAATATTTTTCTATCTTGATTTATTTCCTTGTATCGTTAATTGAAATTTATATTGGCTGTATATTATTTATTGGATGTACCTGTGAAAAAAGGTGGGATTCTTTTTTTTTGCCATTTGAAGGGCGATTCACTTAGCACTTTGCTCTTTTGAGAAAACTCGATATTATTTTCATTACTGTTGGTTTTATGCAATATGGATAGCTCGATAAGAATAATACTGTGTATGGAATTTGTGTCAATTTGTCTTAAAAGTATTGATAAGAAAAAAAGTTCGGGCTTTTCTAAGAATAGGTGAGGAGCAATTTGTCAGGAAAATAATGCAGTCAATAAAAAGTAGCAGGATGAAGACCAGTAGCGAACTCAGAAGATGCGGGCTACAGGATTGGCATGGAAGAATGCCTCAAACAGACGGGAATTTTGACAGAAAGGGACCCAAATAGAAGAATGGAGAGAAATACTTCGACGTCTGATACATTCTAGTGAATATCTCGCGTAATACATTAATAGTGTTGACAATGTGGATTTATCACGCACTTTGGATATTTTCTTGTTTTTATTTATATAAACCAAGCTGCAGTTGTTCATGGAAAAGCAGAATGTCTCGTGCTCATTGTCCCCAATAGGTAAGAAGCCCACAAAGACTAATGACATAAGTAAGACTACAAATAAGATAAATGGCGAAGTCAAATAGGAAAGGAGACTGGTATCAACCTGCGTAAAATAAAATAAAAGTAAGAATTATCATGTATTTTGAATTTCTGAAGTTGCATCGAGTCAGATTCTGGATGAGGAGGAATGGCCCACAATATAGCTACAGCAGGGATAAAACGTGTAGTAAAGTGTGTGGTCATGAGTGTCAGGGAAGAAAGGACGAGACTGTTCAGAGGAATTGTGTATGTTGTACTGCATAGTGGATGGTATAGTGTAGGAAGATCTTAGTGCAAAGGATGATCGGCATCATGAAATATCTTCTACAGTATCCAAGACGAAGACATAACGTAGAAGAATATAAGAACTGAAAATTTTTTTCAGAATAATCGGGTCCAAAAAAAAAAAAAAAAAAAAAAAAAAAAAACTTTCGATACCCCTTTTTTGCTTAATCAAAGAAGAACTATGCCGTAAACTTTTTCAAAAGTGAATTTGCAACCAAGAAAGACGCGAAGAATTTTAAATAAGTTGCATAAAGTTAAAGAAACACAGAGTGAAAAGACCCGGGTTGGGGATGTGGGTGTCCAGTATTCAAGACCCGCAGACAATCGTTCGTCAAGTTTTGTTAGAGCTTAACTTCATTCCTCATAATTTGCACCATGCGGAAGTTTTAGCCATAAATGTTAAGAGATTCAGCAAACACAGATCTACGTATTACTCGGGTGATGGGATCGAAGCAGAGAAAGTAGCATTATGTGGATAAGCAATAGGCTTTTATTCTAGGCCAGACCACGTATCGTTCATGTATGATATACAGAGATAACAGTCTAGTAGTCCCTCTAGTTCCCATCAATAACTGCGATTGAAAATCTATTAATTAAGAAATTCAAAATGAAACGAAGAAAAGGTCCACCGGGCCCACTCCCATCTTAGCTGGAAAAGAAGAGCTTCAAGATTGATGCGGTCAAAAGCAACACCAAAGTCAAAACTAATCATACGAACACCACAGCCAGAATCGAAGGATTCTCTTCAGGAACGGGATATTGAACGAAGGGCAAGACAAGAACCCATGCCTTTGCGAAAGATAAATTGCAAACTACGGAAAAGATGGAGGATTGTTTTATACGAAAGGGTAAATTAGGCTTCAGTGAAGTAACCTGATTATAACGTATTTTTGATATGTAATGAAACAGTTCAAAAGGACAATGAATCCGCCATGTATTCTTTGCATTTTTAGTTTTGAAGTGCTGAATAGAAAAACGTAATAACATTTTTGACGTGTTTAGACCTCTCTCTCTCTCTCTCTCTCTCTCTCTCTCTCTCTCTCTCTCTCTCTCTCTCTCTCTCTCTCTCTCTCAGTATTTTCCACCGTGCTCCAAAAGTGAAAAGGCTTCGATCTCCTGAGGAAAATCCTCATTGGGTTACACGCTTCCAAGGAACGCATCCTTAGGTCTAATTGGTTCTGAACGTCTGAGGAATATATCAGGAGTGAGCGTAGATGTGTTTAAGAATAAGCTCGACAAATATCTAAACTGCATCCCAGACCATCCAAGATTGGAAGATGCAAAATATACCGGAAGATGTACTAGCAACTCTCTGGTAGACATTAGAGGTGCCTCACACTGAGGGACCTGGGGCAACCCGAACAAGATGTAAGGTCTGTAAGATCTGTAAGGTCTCTCTCTCTCTCTCTCTCTCTCTCAGTATTTTCCACCGTGCTCCAAAAGTGAAAAGGCTTCGATCTCCTGAGGAAAATCCTCATTGGGTTACACGCTTCCAAGGAACGCATCCTTTAGGTCTAATTGGTTCTGAACGTTTCCTGGAAGATATTGATCAAGTGGCCCTTTGGAAAGAGCCAGAAACGCCTTTTTGTTTGCCAGTCGAATCCTCCGTGTGGTAATTTTGACGTTATTCCTCTTCACATTATTATTATTATTATTATTATTATTATTATTATTATTATTATTATTATTATTATTATTCACATAGTATGGAGTTATAGTATTAGTGTTCTGATTTTACTCCAGACTTTTTTCTGGAGTAACCTGAGCATTCCCGAAGGTAGGGCTTCAAAATTAGAACACAGGAGTACCTTAATGGAGGAACGAAAGTTCCAAAACATTGCCTATATGACTGAAATGGCTCCTCCCCTACAAGAGCAGAAAATACTTCACCCTCCTTTCCAGCAAAGATTGCTTCAAAATGGATTACCTATGTATCGCCATTGACGTCCTAGATCTCCTGCATCACGAGGTTTTAATATGTGGAACAGGTGCTGCTATTGTTCTTATTATTTCGAGAGAATGGAATGCTCCAGAAGACAGTGAGTGGTATTTTCATCATAGGCAGTTATAATTAACTTTGCATTTCAAAAATATCTGTTATGCAATTATTGTGTATGCGAATTATTTTTTTATTATAATACTTTAGATACCTATTGATATTATAAGGGTCACCCTTGGGGTCTTCTTGTTAAGTTCAGGAATATGATTATGTTATAGTCAGGCCTCGTGCATATGTTTGTGTGTGTATGTGTGTATGTATGTGTATGTTTTTACTTGGTGAGTCGGATGGCGGGGTGGATAAAGGAGAGGATATTGCCTTTCACTTATTAAGAAACAAGGGTATGTTAGTAGAGCAGAACAGTTTTTACATAAATATCAGGCTATTCATTAATGTCGTTGTCGCTCCTACGTATTTATAATTGAGAAAAGATGAATAGAGAATTATTGTTTGTAGATTCGTTCGCAAGTACAGCTCAGTTGGTTGTGCTTGCGTTAAGTGGAAATTCCACGAGTAGGAAATATTAAATTGAAATGGAAAAAGGAAAAGTTATGACGAGAGAGAAAAGTCGAGAATTTTACAAGATAATTGCAAAACTGATGAAGATGATTAATCGGCATTGAATCACGTTCAACATATTGTGGCACCTTTGCTCACCGATGTTGTTTTGCTGCTTAATTTGAATAGAAAAGTTATTGTCCTGGCTATGTGGGATATTGCTGAAGAAAGGCGATGGAAAATGTCAACTTTTGTAGGAGGTTTTGGTAACTGCATTGCGTTGTAACTACATTTTATTTCCGCACAACTCGGACAGATATTTCTCAATGAAAGACCAAGTCTGGTGAAACAAAGGAAGTGTCAGTAAAATATGGAAGGCAGTCTTAATAACAAGGCAAAGCAGATTTACGCTACTCAATGGAAGATATAGCGTCTAATTGTTATTCCATTTCTTGTAGAATTCTACAGTTAATCCCTGTGGGTTGTTAGAAGCGTCCCTTCGGCCCCAAACTTCAACCCTCTTCATTCCCTTTATTGTATACCTTCTTTTATAATCTCTTTCTCCCATCTTTCTTTCCACCTCCTAACAGTTACAAGGTTTTCCTACCGTCACACCTTTAAAACTTTTTACTCGCTGTTTCCGTTTCGGCGCTGAATGACGTCAGATCCCAGTGCTTGACCTTAGACCTAGATTTTATATTCCATTCCATTCGGCACTTAATATTTTTTCTTTTTGCATGTTTTCGTCTTTTAAAAATGAATTATTTTTGTTAAATGCAATAATGTTTAATATACTAGTTCATATCAGAAGTATATTCTAGCGTTCTTAGTTCCCTTGTTAAATAGTGTTAAAATTCTTTTTGTTCTCTATTTTCTCTATTTTAAAAATTGCGAACTTTTGCGATATTAAAAGTCAGACTTCTTCGGAACGCATCGTTATCATTAATGCAGATTTTTAGTCGCGTATTATTCACCTGATTTTCCTTTTGAAAATAATGCCATGTGTCTCTTTCAAATTTGCCTTCAGTTTCATGAATAATTTAGCATCTGAAAGGGTTTCGTGACATTTTGCGTTTTTCATCTCGTGGTGTCTGTTACTGCAATTATAGGTTTTGTTTTTATATGAACAGGCTTCTTTGTGGCGTATAGCGTTTCCTAGATACCCACACACTTTTAATGCTGATAACCTGCTCAGCAGTGTTTATCCCTACTCTGAAATATTCCTCGTAAAGTTGTCCGCACTTTAAATTTATGGTAGGTTTAGACGTTGTGCTTTTTCTCTGTTTTTTAATAATGCGAGACTTTAGTGTTTGAGCATGCATTTATTATGTATATTACCATGTTAAGTTACCGTCGTCTAGTGCTGTTATCCGCTTTGTAGTGGACTGTAATAGGAAGAACAGTAAAGAAAATGCTGGGGAACTGTGGGTAACGAAAGGGGAAACAAGGGTTCTTACAACCCTAAGTGGAGGGCAAGAGGATGAGGGGCGGCAGCCTTGGTCAAACAAGGGGAAAAATAAAAAAAGCCCATTGTGTCCTAGTGCAGTTTGTTGATGGATTGACAGAGCTACAGTTACTTGTACGAATGTTAGATAATACGCTTTTTATTTATTTGAACAATTAGAACTAATAGCCATTATTGGTTTCATGTCTGGGGAATTGATTACTTTGGGTCAGTGATTACAATTCTGCTACTTGAAAAGGTAGGCTGCAAAATTTGTGAGGTTAAAGTGGGGAGTGTGCGTAACATTTTCACCTGTTGATACTTGCTTTCTGTCAGTATATGTTGTCAATCATTTCTTTCATTTAAGGAATTGTTTGTAATGCTGTGGTTTTACGATTTCTTTTATTCAAGAAGAAATTCTACCGTTAGAAATTCAGTAAGATTTTTCTTTCGCTGTAAGCTTTTCATTTTGTACTCTAAAAATGTGTTCATTATAACATACATTGTGGTGACGTAATTCAGTGAAGTGTTGAAAAAAGCTAAGTTTTTGGATGATAATTCACAAGGCTTCTTCGAAGACTCTGTGTCCGGATCTAGGAATCACAGACAGACGAAGAAGATTCGTTATTTTTCGATTATCAGTCATAGTGAGGGTGTGTCCCATGACTCCGGAAAACGCTGCCATATGCACGACCCGTGGCTAAATTTAACCTTAAATAAAAAAAAAAAGAAATTACTCAGGCTAGAGAGTTGCAATTTGGTCTGTTTGATGATTGGAGGGTGGATGATCAAAATGACCATTTGCAGCCCTCTGGCCTCAGCAGTTTTTTTAGATCCGAGGGCGGACGGACCGACGGACAAACAGACAAATCCGGTACAATAGTTTTCTTTTACAGAAAACTAAAACGTGACACAACACGGTACACTGTAGGCGTTACTTAAGGTTCTTTGTAGCGTGCCTTCGGCCACTACCTGCAACCCCTTTCATTCCTTTTACCGTACCTCCACTCATATTTTCCATCTTCCATCTCGGTATCGACCCTCTCCCAAAAAGTGTTTCAAGTGCAATCGCTCTGAGGTTTTCCTCCCGTTACACCGTTCAAATGAAATCCTAGAAGGCCACTGACGCAGTTGACGCTCAAATCATTATGGGTTATTTTTATGCACTTTCTGTCACCTTGATCAGAAATGATGCTGGAAATGTTTGTTATAATATTATAATTGAACTGAACTGTTCTTTGTTTATTCATTTTATTTCCAATATTTTGCTGGAACATTTAGGCAAGCAGAAATTACGCGTTGCTGTGTTTATCAAATCCACTTCTGAGACTACGCGGATCACGGTCAGAAGCAACTTGCATCCCTTCAGTAACCTCTCTCAAGTCTGACATTAGTGAAAATGAAACCTCGAATTAGCAGTGAGATCTGCGCCAGATATGCCAAGTCAATGTAGTTAGTAGTGTAACGCAGACAGTGCAATAAAATAAACCTTAGGAGTCATTGAAGTGTTTAGAAAAATATCGAAAAAAAATTTTCAAGGTTTCTGTCGTTGAACTTGATTTTATCAGACTCACTTTTTCAGACTTTGATGATGAAAAATTTTCTGTAAGAATCAGCGTTCTCAGGAAATTACCACACCTCATGTACTAAGACTATAAAAACATGATCGCCTTTTTTTTTTATCGAACACGTTATCTATTGAACGCCAATATCCTGTTTGGGTTCCAACCACAACGGTTTGCTGTTGGGTGTTTAAGAATCCCCAAGTCCGTTCTTTCCTGTTGCTTTGGCAAGGAAAACACTGACATATTCAAGAAGATTGCTGCGTTTTTTTGACTGATTACAGCAGTGACACGTGATTCCGGGTATTAGCACTTAAAGCGTTTTTTTCAGCTCATTAGATCGTATCATATTTGGTAAGGGGTATTTTCATGTTTTCTCTGTAAGCCCTCTCAAACTTTGCGTCTTTTTTTTTCTTTCTTTTTAACACCAGGTTAGGCAACCTTAGTTGAACCATTGATTTTGTTAAAAAAAAAAGGACGTGTTTATTTACACAAATTGTTTCAGGGTAACCATGTTTTCATGTTAACTATATAATGTGATATGATGTGTAGGCGACACTGCATTGCTGCTAAAGTTGCATCTGCAAAGTTTTAGATCCCTATGACAGGCAAAAATAATAAAAACGAAAGCAATTTAAGCGTCTACTGTTCTAAAAGAGCCTCTTGACCTATCCGTGAGCCACTCACGCCACTGGGTGCAGATTATGGACACTTGGACACCGGATTTTTCTCTTCTCGTAGTCTTATCCTTTGGGGGTAAGACTGTAAATGTTGCTAAGGTTCACCACACATCTTTGTGCAGCATTTCTGTTCTTTAAAAACAAAGCGTACCGTAAGATTTTTACTTGGTATTTTCCCCATCCAGAAATGGAAACGTTTTTGAAAGAAATTAAGTTGAGATCATTTTCGAATAACGTTGAGTGAATTTTTGGGATCATATGATTAAGTCAAGCTTTTCTTAAAGTTGGAAGGGGTCATTGAACATTCTGTTTAGCATATGGCATTCAGTTTCAGACTTTATTACATTTACTTAAAGAAAAGAATGATATTTTTAATTCCTTCTCAACTTATATTAAAAACAGTTTATGTAGTATTAGGATTGTAGTTTTATAAAATGTACTTGAGTTCATATTCATACACATGCACTATACACATAAGCACACGCTTACCTATGATATGTGTGTGTATGTATATGTATATATGCATATATAATATATATATATATATATATCTGTATAAATATATATATATAATTACACTATACACTCATATATGTATGTATATATATCATAGATGTATGTGTATGTGCTTGAAAGAGGATAAATGAATTACTTTTTCATTGGTCAATGAAAAAGTAGGAAAGGAAATTCTGAAATGAATAGAGATATGCCGGTGAATGTGAGCAAATACTTCAGGGATAAAGCAAAAAAAAAAAAAGCCGTACGTGAGGGAAGCAGTTCAAGTGACGGCGGTTAATAATAGTCAGACTAATAGCATGAAAGAAAGGATGAAAATGGCGAAATGATGTTCAAAGAGACTGCAGTACATACTGATGTGATTCCCTTGGAATATTATAGAATTTAGATTATATACAATAGGCGTGGAGGGGTCTGTTATTCCCTTGGTAATATATGTCAAGTCAACAAAGATGGAAGACTAGGAAGACTCCAAAATTGGCGGTAACAGAAGAGAGGTGCTGTGGCAATAGTATAGTATTTAGATGATTAGATGCCAAGGGGTACGTCAGACATGCCGAGTTCAGGGAAAGGTACAAAGGAATGAGTGAGAAAATTCACTTTCTATAGCCTTTCGTTCATCAAAACTCATTGTAGCTTTGTTACTGGAAGGTGTTTCAAACGTGTTTTGAGCAAAAAAAAAAAAAAAAAAAAATGTTTCTTTATGGTCACACAGCCTATGATATACAGTCTCATCTGATTAGCGTTTGTGCTCTTTAGACATCACAGTCTGCCCGTCAATTAGCACACGGGAGATTAACATCAAAGGTGGCTAAGTTGTTTTTAGATATGTTAGTTAGTTGAGAGAGAGAGAGAGAGAGAGAGAGAGAGAGAGAGAGAGAGAGAGAGAGAGAGAGAGTTATAACTTTGAAGGCTCTTTACTCTTTGATGGATGAAGCAAATACAGCTAATATATTCATGGTATTTAGATAAGTTGGTTCCGCTTGAAGGATGAACATCACAGATCTGTGTAAAATGTTTTGTGATATGTGATGTCATCATATCTTACGACCTTTTGTTACTAATGGCTGGGATTTGAACGTCTTGCAGTGGAAAAACAGATATTTCAACGTAAAGAGAAAAATAAACTCCAAATCAATCTCAATAAGCCCGTCACATTCCAAATCTAGGTGCAAAATAAATGCGTATTACTTAAATGACAGACTAAGCCATCTAAACTTGTGAACTAACATTACAATGTTCGAATTAACTTCAACTCCATCAAATAGATATGGGAAAAATAAAATCTCCAGGTGACCACAATATTCGTCACCAGACATACAGAGCGACGCATGTTTATCAACTATATTTTTACAGACTAAGCACGATATCCTTCAAACATCTTAAAATTTTGTCATCAACCACACGACATATTCTTTATTCTTCTGCCATCAAACAAATGCAATCGAGCAACTTTGCAAGTACATATGCAATTAATATCAAAGCACCAAAAGATATAAAGTCAATTTACAGCATTTCGAGAAGCTAATATTCTCCAAGTTCAGTTTCCAAAGTTTCAGACAACTCGATGAGTACAGTGCAGATTTTCTATAATTTCACTGTCTTTAACAGTATTTGTGGCACTATTAAAGTCGGTTTGCTACTACTACTACTACCATTTCATATATATATATATATATATATATATATATATATATATATATATATATATATATATAGATATATATTTTATATATATATATATATATATATATATATATATATTATATAATATAAATACATACTTGTATAAACAGCATAACAACCGGATCTTTTCACAACTGCTGTAAATGGGTCATTCGTTAGGTAGTATATATATTTAAGCAAACGATTAGTTCTGGAATAAGGATACAACTCACCTCAACTGAAAAGACCAGATGGAAAACCCATATTTGTGGATTTATCACGTTCCAAACATTCGTGATTCAATTATACATACATACATACATACATACATATATATATATATATATATATATATATATATATATGTGTGTGTGTGTGTGCGTACATATAGTACATCTTTCAATATTCATAGAGCCTCATTTAAATTGGATATATCGGGAAGAGATATTTATTCCTGAATCACAATCTCCACTAGATTATCATTACGGTCATAATTGTTACAATTATTCTTTCCACTGCTTCTTTACTAACTCCAGAGGTTTTCATATCAAGTCATATGCAAAGAAGAAATCAAGAACAAGAGATTTATCAATCTCTATTACCTTTCCATAACAGTGAAGAGAGAGCAGTTAAACGTTAAAAAATAATATGCGAAAGTTCATAATGAGAGAGAGAGAGAGAGAGAGAGAGAGAGAGAGAGAGAGAGAGAGAGAGAGAGAGAGTTCTAATCCAAATTTTGCTTGAAGAGGTGATAAAAAAAAAAAAAAAAGACTCGTGAAAAATGCCCAGTCATCTTCTAATGGAGCCAGAACTTGTTCTTTGTCCGTCGCGTGGAATTAAGACTAAACTAGGAAGACATTAACGTGGATGAAAAAGTTAAAAAAGAGAAGATAAAAAGTGTGTCCAGACTTTTTTACAATTTCCTAAAATAACCGTCTCTGAGGACGTTGCTAAATAAGCATTTAGTTTTGCGTTTACCATGACATAAGATTGCTTACATTTGTCAAGTGTTTTTCAACCTGCTCGGTTTTGAATTTGCAAGAAGGATAATCTTCTCGTTTTAGATAAATATTTAACATCCGTGAGTTTAGAACTTAAAATGAAGGAATATCAATTTCAGAGGACCTTGTGGTCCTCGTCATAAACACTCTCAGTTAATAAAAATTGTTTGTTTATTAACTAGGACTACTTTTAATTAATTAATCACATTCGAAGCATTAAATTTCCATGCTGAGATTTCTTTGTAAAACTATGATAGCTTAAACTCTCTCTCTCTCTCTCTCTCTCTCTTTCTGAGCTTTCCAAGAAGCAATTAACATAAAGAAGACCATTTTATCGACCACTAGTCTAATTGGATCTTATGTGGTTCTGACTCGTGTCATTAAAGTTGGTCATGTACGTTCTAATAAGTTTCTGTATAAACGCTCGCGCTCACACACACGCACACGCTGACAACCCGCAGACACACACACACACACTCACATATTTTTTTTTTCTTTCCCACAGTTATCCCTACACTAAGGGGTTGGTTGCCTGATTCGCCTTTCCTTACAACATGAGGCATGGTTTATTATATGGCAAAGGGGTTTTTACGACCGCATGCCCTTGCTCTCATCAACCACAGTTATTGGTGGTGGGCGTAGCCTTTGACTAAAATGTCCACTTGCAAGGCAGCAGTTTCCAGTTATTGGCGGTGGGCCTTGCCTTTGACTAAAAGGTCCACCTGCAAGGCAGCAGTTTCCAGTTATTAGTCCAGTAATTAAAGTGAAAAATATGGTCAGGTTGGAAAAAATTGCTTTATTTGGTTTTTCAACTGGACTCAACAGGAAATCAGGTCTACTATTCTAGATAGAAATTCTACCCTGAACTGCTCACTGCTTATGCCCTAAAATTGCCCAAATTCAAGATGGCCGATGCTATGCTACCATATGCTAAAATTACCATATTATCCAGACTATTAGAGCTATAAATCCAAACAAAGTGTTTAAACCCCATGTTTTTCAGGTCAAGGAATTCATTTAGCATGGTAATATTTGCCTGTATGTGACCTTTTTTCAGATAATTGCAATCATCCTCTAAATTTCTGTGTAAATAACAATTAAACTAATGATTTTACTTTGCCTTATTTGTTATCTACAGCATGTATTCACTTGTTATTTGCAATGTTTCAAGGTTGATAACATTTGAATTTCATTTCATTTGTACAGGTTGCATGTGCATGGATTAATTGCATGATTGTAGTGTGGGTCGATAAACTGTAGGAAAGTGATTAATCTAAGAAAGCCCAAAGAGTATGTCAAGCTGGCAAAGAAAGGGTGTGCTAGTATTAACAGAGCAAACAAAGAGAGAGACTTAGATGTTCCAGATCCGGGCTTCGACAAAAATCATGATATCCTTGTGCACAAAGTCTGCAGAAGTAGGCACACAAATTCCAAAACCATCAAGTTTGCCAAAAAGTGTGATTCTTCTGAAGGCAAACCGGAGATCAGAAGAAGAAAATATCTTTGATTTCAAAACCACTGCCTGTTCTGTGGAGTGCTTGTTGACATGTCTCTAGCAAAGAAAAATCCTACCAAAGCTAGCTTTAGATACAGTCATGTTATGACTTTAGGATTTCAAAAGAATATCATTTAGGCTATCATGCATTCCAAATGCCCTCACTCATTTCTTCCACCCTTCAAGTTGGTCTCAGTTTGACACTCGAAAACAAGTATGGTCACCGTGATCTGGTTAACATGATCAGCAAACTTGGTTTCTGTATACACAGAAGTAAATAAGTATAGATGCAATGGTGCAGCAGTGCAAGGTGTTAATCTCCCAAAAGAAACTGCAGGCTCTTTTCTCCAGTACCAAGCAAACACTGTTGACCACATCTCCAGAACCTTAGATGGCCACGGGTCAGTCCATGTAATGGGCCAAATGGTAACATTTACCCCAGTTGTTAAGAGCACCAGGAAAATCCCACGATGCAAGGTGGACATGTGCGTCATCAAGCAATTAGCTCAAGTGAATCTGGTTGAGCAAAAAAATCCAAAGACAGTTCTTTTCAAAATTATGTATACCAATATTGAAGTGTTTCAACGAGACATACAAAATGACAGCCTCGATTTGATGTGGACAGTAGCCTTCCATCTTCCAAAACCACAACCTATGTGGTCAGGGTACATGCAGATGGTACATCACAACATTCCACATCCTAGCATTAGCTGACATAATCCTGTCCATGATTGACCCCACGCCATCTCACCCTACTTGTGTGCACTCCATGTTTTTGTTTGTTTGTATGGTGTTTTTACGTTGCATGGAACCAGTGGTTATTCAGCAACGGGACCAACGGCTTTACGTGACTTCCGAACCACGTCGAGAGTGAACTTCTATCACCAGAAATACACATCTCTCACTCCTCAATGGAATGGCCGAGAATTGAACCCGCGACCACAATTGGAGTATACTATGGACCATGCTAGCAGGTACAACACAACTCCAGTCATCACCTTTGACAAGCATTTGTGGTGGATAGCTTTCGTAATCATTGAAGCTCTGCAAATATATATATATATATATATATTATACATACATACATATATATATATATATATATATATATATATATATATATATATATATATATATATATATATATATATATATATATATATATATATATATATATATATATATAAGTCCATCACATCATATGCCCATCTGTCCAGTTCGTATGTGCAATATATACTTTATCACTACAGACATGCTGTTGTCATATTTGATGGCCATGGAAGAGGTCCCTCTACCTAGGATAAAGCACACCAGAGACATGCCAGGTCAAACGTCGGAACAGACATTATCTGTAAGCCAGAAATGCAGTTGACCATGAAGAAGTCTTTCCTTGCAAACCCCAGGAACAAACAAGACTCTGCAATTTATTGGTCATGAGCTGAAAATAGCTGGAGTTGAAGTCCAACACAGTGCTGGTGATGTCCACTACGACATTGTGTTAACAGCATGTATGATAGTCAAAAGGAGATCAGTGGTAGTTATAGGGGATGAATCCGACCTGCTGGTCCTGCTCTTGCGACATCTAAGTCCTAGACATCATGATATCTTCTTGTAGACAGCCAGCGAGATCATCAGCATCCGGATCCTGCAAGATCATCTAACTACTGACCTTACTGTATCATTGCTTTTCCTGCATGCAATCACAGGGTGTGTACAACATCAAGGCCATATAGCATAGGAAAGGTCATGGCAATGAGCAAATGCCATCAGCTCAAGGATCATGCCCAGTTATTCATGAAGGCAAATCAATATCATGATGATGTCAACAAGCATGGGCAAGCTGCTCTAGAAATCTTATACAACTGTCTATCTGCCTCCTGAATCTCTTCCACCCAACCGTGATGCAGCCAAGTACCAAAGTTACAGTGTACCACCAGGTATAGACATGGCAAAGGCAATCATCTTGATCCAATAAAGTCGGGTTGGTTTATCCACAAAGACCAGAATTTAGAGAAACTCAAGCCAATGAGGATGCAGAGGGATGCCGCTCCATCACCTCCGTTGAAAATAGTCAAATGCAACTGTCATGCCAAGTGTGACAAAAATACTTGTTTCTGTCGCAAAAATGGACTGTTTTGCACCCTGGCTTGTGGTCACTGCGAGGGAATCACCTGCACCAATGCTGCAGTGAACAGTGAAGCAGAGCTTCTGGATGGGAATGCAATTAAGAAATGTTGTCACAATAAAGCTCCAATACTTTATCAATCCTATTGAAAAGGATTTATACGAATTTCCTGGCCACCAAAACATAAGAATACATACCTTGCTTGCATTTATAGCATTGATAGTTAGGAAGATGTTTCATTTTTTGGTATTAAAGATTGGCAATGGCAGCCATCATAGATTATGGCCAATTTAGGGCATTAGCAGTGTGAAGATCAGGGTAGATTTTTTATCATGGCTATTAAACCTAATTTACTGTCAAAATCAGTGGAGAAACAAAATAAAGCAATATTTTCCAACCTCAGCTCATTAATTACTGGACTATATTGGCGGTGGGGCTCGCCTTTGACTAAAATGTCCAACTGCAAGGCAGCAGTTTCCACAGTTATGGTGGTACGGCGTAGCAAACTTTACTAAAAAAAAAAAAAAAAAAAAAAAAAAGTAAGACTGCAAGGTAGCTGCTTTCCTTTTAGTCGCCCTTTACACACGCAGGACCTACAGTGGTAGTATTCTGAGACCACTAGCACAGGTTGATTATGTATATATATATATATATATATATATATATATATATATATATATATATATATATATATATATATGTGTGTGTGTGTGTGTGTGTGTGTGTGTATTAAACTTTATCACTTACACAATTCTTTTGTGAATTATTACAATTAATAAATAGGACCTCATTTAAATTGGATGGTGGCTCCACTAGACACCATCCAATTCAATAGGGTCTTATTTATTATATAATTGTAATAATTCACAAACGTATTGTGCAAGTGATAAGTGTCATATACAGTATGTATGTATGTGTAGTATATGTATATATGTATATATATATATATATATATATATATATATATATATATGAATAACTTGATCACGAAGTATATAAAACGTGATGCTATGTATAAATAAAGGTTTTTTTTGCCATGAAGGAAAAAATGAAAAAACGAGTTGGCCGAGTACTTTCGGTCCTATTCAGAGTGAAAGTACTCGGCCAACTCGTTTTTTCACAAAAGGCTCAACTTACGAAAAAACTCGAGATACGAAAGCCAATACAAAAAATTTAACGGCTCTACATACGAAAAGTTTTCAAGATACGAAAGGTTTCTGTAAAGTCCGAGATTCGCCCGAACCACAGATAACAATTTTGAAACTCGCGCGCTGCCAACTTAGTAGACTTGCCACCATCCTCCTGCTCTCCCATTGGTTCCTGATGCTAGTCGCGGCCATGAGATCCTTCTCTCCTATTGGCGATCGTTCCCTCCCCATACATGCATCTATGTTTAAGTGGTGGCGTGCCTCGGTGCCCACTCGGTACCAGCATTGTTATAGTACGCGCAGTATTCGTTTCGGGATCGTCAATGTGTATTTTAAAAAAAAATTTCTCATATCTTTTCACAGAAAATGGAAAAAGAAGACACCTCTTGAGTGACGACATATATGATATGATTGACCAAGATCTCTCTCGTGGGATAAGTGACCAAGATCTCTCAACATGCATACCAGTATAATCAAGGCACTTCAGTTTATGTTGAAGGTCAGCAGCCGAACATTCAGTACCCAAATCAGTTGCAGAGAGAGCATTTGGTTGAACAGGGTTTTGATAGACACCAGGGCCAACAGAGTCATGAGGTGCAACAATTAGCAGATAATCTAGACGGGCAGCCGTTAATGAACACTACGCGTTTATAGAAAAAAAGACACCCTGAAAAGGCTCACACAGGTCGTATGCTTGCGCAGTTCTTTGACGTTTCCCTGAGTCATTTCAGGAACATTGTGAAAAGTAGGCAGAAGCAATCTTCCTTGGATCGTTATTTTTTAAAGAGGCCTTTAGGATTAGCAGGAGTAAGCAAAAAGGAAGAACCAAGTGATAAAAAACAGAAAGTTGAAAGTGGTGATGATGTTGAAATTCTGTAAAAAAAAAAAAAAAAAAAAAACCTACGTAAAGTAAAAAAAAAAAATTAAGAAAAAGTTAAAAATCAAAAAAAGAAAAAAAACCGAAGAAATCAAGGATGTTATAGCCGCTTTTCATAAAGGGCAATCGTTTGTCCTCCTCCTCCTCTGCCGCCACTTTCGGAAGGTAAGCTTCCACATTTTACGTACAGTATTTCTTGTACCTTGTATACCATGTACACTAATACACTTTATTTACAGGTTATTTTGCATTTTGTTATTAATTTAGGTATTGAATGGTCCAAATTGTTGTAGTATTTCATTGTTTATAGGTTAATTTAGCTTTATTATGAAATTTACTGGGGTGTTTTTGGAGGGCTTGGAACAGATTAGCCATTTTACATGTAAAATGTGGTCCAAGATACAAAAACCTCATGGTACGAAGGGCGCCTCGGAACGGATTAATTTCGTATCTCGAGGTACTACTGTATATATATATAATATATATTATATATATATAATATAATTAATATAGATATAATTATATATATAGTATATATATATATATATTTGTGTGTATGTGTGTGTGTGTGCGGGGTGTCAGAGTGTGCGTGTGTGTGAGCGCTAGCGTTTATACAGAAACTTTTAGAACGTACATGACCAACTTTAATGACACGAGTCAAAACCACATAAGATCCAATTAGACTGGTGGTCGATAATATGGTCTTCCTTATGTTAATTGCTTCTTGGAAAGCTCAGAGAGAGAGAGAGAGAGAGAGAGAGAGAGAGAGAGAGAGGAAGGGAGGAAAAGAGAGAGAGAGAGGAGAGAGAGAGAGAGAGTTTCAAGCTATCATAGTTTTACAAAGAAATCTCAGCATGGAAATTTAATGCTTCGAATGTGATTAATTAATTAAAAGTAGTCCTAGTTAATAAACAAACAATTTTTATTAACTGAGAGTGTTTATGACGAGGACCACAAGGTTCTCTGAAATTGATATTCCTTCATTTTAAGTTCTAAACTCACGGATGTTAAATATTTATCTAAAACGAGAAGATTATCCTTCTTGCAAATTCAAAACCGAGCAGGTTGAAAAACACTTGACAAATGTAAGCAATCTTATGTCATGGTAAACGCAAAACTAATGCTTATTTAGCAACGTCCTCAGAGACGGTTATTTTAGGAAATTTGTAAAAAAAGCCTGTAACACACTTTTATCTTATCTTTTTTAACTTTTTCATCCACGTTAATGTCTTCCTAGTTTAGTCTTAATTCCACGCGACGGACAAAGAACAAGTTCTGGCTCCATTAGAAGATGACTGGGCATTTTTCACTTGTCTTTTTTATCACCTCTTCGAGCAAAATTTGGATTAGAACTCTCTCTCTCTCTCTCGCTCTCTCTCTCTCTCTCTCTCTCTCTCTCTCATTATGAACTTTCGCATATTATTTTTTAACGTTTAACTGCTCTCTCTTCACTGTTATGGAAAGGTAATAGAGATTGATAAATCTCTTGTTCTTGATTTCTTCTTTGCATATGACTTGTATTGAAAACCTCTGGAGTTAGTAAAGAAGCAGTTGGAAAGTATAATTGTATAACAATTATGACCGTAATGATAATCTAGTGGAGATTGTGATTCAGGAATAAATACATCTTCACCCGATATCCAATTTAAATGAGGCTCTATGAATATTGAAAGTATGTATATGTACGCACACAGACATGACATATATATATATATATATATATATATATATATATATATTATATATATGTATGTATGATATGTATAATTGAATCACGAATGTTTGTAACGTGATAAATCCACAAATAAATATATAAGCCACGAAGGAAAAATAAACAATGGAGTTTCTACAAGATCTTTCGACTCAACGTCCTTTACTCAGCAGAAAGATTTATCTGCTGAGTAAAGGACGTTGAGTCGAAAGATCTTACAGAAACCCCGTTGTTTATTTTTCCTTCGTGGCTCATCCTTTATATATATATATATATATATATATATATCATATATATATATATATATATATATATATATATATATATATATATATATATATACACACACACTTTAGAATAATTGCCACTGTGTTCATACGTTATTATATATATACAGTATATGTACTTCGTTAATCGTTAAGTACAACAAACATTCACTCACCCTTGACTGTAATATACCCATGAAAACTAATTTTATGAAATAACACATTATCGAAGAATCAGCTGAAAACTTGGCGTACAAACACAGCTGATTTTGCTTGGATAACACAAGAGGAGAGTCGCTAACGAACGAGGCCATTGGAGTCGCGTGAAGGTGGCGTCATTCCGTAGCAGATTAAGGTTGCTTCCAAACATCACTCACACGAATTAGTGCAGTTTCTAATATTAAGAATGTCTGTAACTTAGTCTGTACATGAATAGTATTAGTTTTTGATACCCCACGATAAATGCTGTTAGATCTCTTGCCGGATTATAAATGGAAATTACATAAATATACGGATACATCTGTATATCTACGTTACAAATCACGTTTGCCATTGTCTGTCATGAGCCAGTGGTAAGAGATAGCAACGAATATGAGAGAAAGCGGTGACCAGGCTGTCCGTTAATGACTAGCAGGTGAGGAGGGTGTATGCCGTCGTCATGATGTCGGATACCAGCACCTGGAAAGAAGATTACCTTAGTTACCGGATGGCCATGATGGTATAACCGTATAAAACAATGGCTGCGAGGTAAAACAACAAGTGACTCTTTTGCGTGGTTGAAGAAGTAGCTAGAGTAGATGGTGTCAGAAAAGTGAAACTGGTCCTTTGCGCACTGAACGTCTAAGACATCATCAGATCACTTCGCTCCAGACTAGTCCATCAGGTAACTTTTGAAAGTGTTAGAAACCCTGTTATTGAAATATTAGGCATGATATACGATTTGCAGCAGAAGCTGAGGACGGTACTCGGATAATGCCTTTTTATTGTGTTTATTGCTTTGTTACTTGGCGTTCACTATTCTTTTGCAATTGATTATCACTCGACAAAATCGGCTTTCTGTCGTTCGGCCTAACCACTATTGATAGAATAAGAGATTGGTTTTGCAGTTCGAGTTTTAGATAGTTTATAGGGACTCGTGGAAGGATAGAAAATAGAAAATAAGTTAGAGTTCCTCGTTCGATCTGTATCCCGCAATTTGGTTTTGTTCCTGAAAATTTCTTGAAAGTTGTTGTGTAATTTTATTTTATATTACGTGATTTATTTTTATAATGAAATTGTAAAACTCCTATCATATATGATTACTTCCTTACATCAGTTGAAAGTAGACAATTATTTTAGAAATTTGTGATATAAGTGCCGACTCGTTTTGACGTCTAAATGCATTGAACTATCTATACTTCACAAAATTAGAAATGCACGTATTGTAGAAGTCATAAACACAGCATATTCATCTGTTCTCTTTGGGTTTTCCATCTGGTCTTTTCAGTTGAGGTCAGTTTTATCCTTATTTCAGAACTAATCGTTTGCTTAAATATATATATATATATACCTAACGAATGACCCATTTACAGCAGTTGTGAAAAGATCCGGTTGTTATGCTGTTTATACAAGTATGTATATATATGTGTGTGTGTGTATGTATGTGTATATATATATATATATATATATATATATATATAGATATATATATATATATATGTATATATATATATATATATATATATATATATATATATATATATATATATATATATATATATATAGATATATATATATATATATATATATATATATATGAAATGGTAGTAGTAGTAGTAGTAGTAGCAAACCGACTTTAATAGTGCCACAAATACTGTTAAAGACAGTGAAATTATAGGAAATCTGCACTGTACTCATCGAGTTGTCTGAAACTTTGGAAACTGAACTTGGAGATTATTAGCTTCTCGAAATGCTGTAAATTGACTTTATATCTTTTGGTGCTTTGATATTAAATGCATATGTACTTGCAAAGTTACTCGATTGCATTTGTTTGATGGCAGTAGAATAAAGAATATGTCGTGTGATTGATGCCAAAATTTTAAGATGGTTGAGGATATCGTGCTTAGTCTGTATAAATATAGTTGATAAACATGCGTCGCTCTGTATATCCATGGTGACGAATATTGTGGTCACCTGGAGATTTTATTTTTCCCATATCTATTTGATGGAGTTGAAGATAATTCGAACATTGTCATGTTAGTTCACAAGTTTAGATGGCTAAGTCTGTTATTCAAGTAATACGCATTTATTTTGCTCCTAGATTTGGAATATGACGGGCTTATTGAGATTGATTTGGAGTTTATTTTTCTCTTTACGTTGAAATATCTGTTTTTCCACTGCAAGACGTTCGTAACAACTGTCAGGCGATCCTTACTCTTTTCACGCACTCGGGGAGTAAAGCTACAAACTACTTTGTTGTTCTTCTTCTATTTGTTGTTCTTGTTGAATGAATGAATGAATGATTGGAAGTTTTCTGGCATCCTGACATATTGTTCTTGTTGAGCAGGGTAGGGAAGGTATATGGAAGAGTCTAAAAAGCCCTGAAAAAGGTGTTTTGCGTTGATACAGGAATTTGAAGATAGGATATATATGATATATTTATTAGAAGGAATGTAATGAAGGATATATATGATATATTTATTAGAAGGAATGTAATGAATAATTAATGTGCATGTTGAACAGTGCAGAAAAATGATTTCTAATAAAATATAACTTATATATTTTAATTTTCGTTGGTGAACGAAGGCTCTATTTGACTGTAGACTTTAGCATGTTATTATTTACTTGTGCTTAATTTAGGCTAATGGTTTTTTTTTTATTTTGTGTTTCCACTCATAACTGAAAATATATGAACGTGTTTAATTACGAAGATCACTCTACGTTAAGTTAGGAATATAATGTTTACAACTTATGTGTGAAGGGAAAATCTTGCACTCTTTCCGAGTGAGCTGGAGGTCGTATCACGCCTTGTTTACTTTGCGGAAACAGTGATCTTCTTATAGCAAAGTTAATTTACTGTTGTTCCTACACTGGGAAGCCTGGGAATTAGGGTATTTTTATCCATAGAGAGAGAGAAAGAAAGAGAGACCCGCTTTTTCCGTTTCCTTCAACCATTGCCAGATGAAGGCACTTGGTTATCCCTGGTACCAACCTCTTGAATACAAGAACAGGCAATAAATATCCAAACGTATGTGAACCAGAACGCATCATAGAATTTTGGGTCATCTCTCAGGTCATGAACCTTGACCTTTTAAGTTGTCAGTTGCTCAGAAGGGAGAGCCTCATAGGGAGGCCTTGTCTCAGCTAACAAACGTAAGAACAAACAGCAGATCAGGAAATATGACCTGTCAGCCCAATTGTGATGCGAAACGGAGAGGACAGGATTGATCAAGTGAAGGAAAGTGAATGATGAGTGAATTCGAAGAAACGACAACAAAAGCAAAATGACAGCCGATATGT
Source organism: Macrobrachium nipponense (assembly GCF_015104395.2). Classification (NCBI taxonomy): domain Eukaryota; kingdom Metazoa; phylum Arthropoda; class Malacostraca; order Decapoda; family Palaemonidae; genus Macrobrachium; species Macrobrachium nipponense. The sequence continues at coordinate 115,985,443 of NC_087201.1, forward strand.
CAAGATAACATAGGACAGTGTTTTTTCAGATTTTGATACTCAAGTTGTTATTGGTAAAGTTATGTGGAGCACTGAGTCATATGAAATTTGTCTTAAGCATACAAGCCTCTATACACATCCCAACTGTTGGTTATTCCAAGCTTTGTTTTCTTCAGCAGCGAAGGAAGCGTTAGAAAGTGAGGCCTCGTTATGCTGAAATCAATTTGCCGGTCACGTCGCTCTAGAAATCGGTTGTTAGGCTGTGACTTTACGAAGTATCGATTATATGCCGAAAACCTTTAATGTGACTCTCTCTCTCTCTCTCTCTCTCTTTTATTGAGTAAACTCTCGAGAGTTGGATGTGAATATCCTAGAGTCCTTTAAAACTACAGGGTTGTGTTTCTAAAACCTTTGAAAAACATTAAATACAGTGAAATTTTAATTATTGAAATCTTCCTAATTAGTCTAATATTCCTTTCCTTTCTGATAGGGTTAGGTTGCTGTAGTTGACTTAAATGTGTATATGCTCTTCCCTTGATGCTATAATTTGATTTTATTATAGTTTTTTTTATCGTATTTGGTTAGACCCCTCACAATTTTTTGTTAACGAATGCATTTCTGTGAAGGTAAGTCCATCGCCTTTCTGCAATTTCTACAAAATTGTATGCCCATGAATAATAATTGCAATAGTAACTGTTCATAAAATCGGTTACAAGACCTCATGCTCCCTACTTCGCCTTTCTCTTTGATTTTGAATGGCCGATACTGCTCGTGTTTGATCTCCTTCGTGCAAAACATGAACATGCTGGTACAGAAGGCACATACGATACATTGTCGTGGAAGAGGGGCATATGTAGGTAAAGCAAGCAGTGTGCTACCTATAATAAGGGCCGGAAGCCAGGTGAGTAAATGGGAGAGTGAGGGCGATCTGTTGAGGTGACAAAGTAGTTGTGACATTAGAGACGTGGGAACGTTATAGTTGGAAATGTTGAAGTTAGGGACCTTCGGGTGTAGAGAGCATAGAGCGTTATGAAGTTGCAGTTGGTCGGGAGACTGGGCGGAAAAGGAATTATTTTTGATGGAAACGAAGGATATGGAATCATCAGTTGGAAAACGGAGAGTGGAGGAAATATTGGTTGTTACAGTTGAACTTTAAAATTAGAGGAGCTTAAGTTGTTTGGGAAAGTTGTTGGTTAACGGTTATCGGGTTGTGTGTGTGTGTATTTTTGTATGTGTTTAAGGTATAGGGACGTTGAAAGGAATGTATCTTGTTTTTTTTAGAATGTTTATTTTAAGGAATTTTCCGTTGGTAGAGAACATCGGGCCAAAGGGATCGTTGGCTGGGGAGGAAATAGCTTTAAGAAATTGGTTGGAGGGAAATGCGAATAAGGGTGTTCGATGTTGTGCAATATAAGGATTCGGAAATTTTATTTTGATGGAAAATAATGGGGGAAGTGTTGTTCGTTGATAAAGGATTATTCTTTTGGTTATATGTTTATATTTTGATGGGGAATGTTGGGGAAGTGTTGTTCTATTGGCGGTATGTAAGGTGTAAGGTAATATTTTGCGATGGAGAAAGTTGTACATTAGGAATTATCCATTGGTTGAGGACTTTATACCAAAAGGATTTTATTTATTTATTTATTCATTTTTTTTGCTTTATAACTAGTTTTAAGTAGTTTTTATTGAGGGTTAAGTTGTTCTTTGATTTCGAGAATGTAAGGAGTAAGAGCATGGATGAACGTTTGGGAAGTGAAGAAATATTTTTGTTGGTAATAAAGAAGATAGGGGTTCATTATTTTTTATGACATGAAAGGTACGTGGGAATATCTTCAGAAAGGAACATTCATCGTTTGGAAAGTAGGGAGCATAAGAATTAGGTTTACGTTCAAACATTTTTAAAATTATATTTAATAGATTTTGTACCTACAAGTATTTTGTTTATGGAATGGTAATGAATACTAATTTTGAATTTGTTTTCTTGTTGAAGCTTCTGAAAATTCCATGTTCTCAGGAACGCATTGTAGAAGGTGGCATTAATGCAAGGTTGTAGGTCATAGAGCATTGAAAAGTACAGTGTAAAACTTAGGTCCAAGAAAAGTCGGTATTTCTTTTTACAACGCTTATAACAAAGATGGTCACCTGGTACTTAGTTTCCCTCGTCTTTCTCTCTTCTTGAGGGACGCCCGGAACACTTGCGAAGGATCCAGGGAGCTTTGTAGGATTAAGGTAACTAGGGCCTACAGATCCTTAGGATTTTCTGCGACATTCTCTCTGAATAATCATATT